>NW_026889758.1:52295000-52465000 GCF_033153115.1 Saccostrea echinata
TGAATGAAATATGATAGGGCTTTCATATTTGACAAGTACATTACCTGTGTCAAAATGTTTCCAAATGTGCTATGATATTTGACACTGTGACCTTGACCTTCAAGTTTGACATATTTTCAAACATTTCATCAGTGTTGCTAACTTTTGAAAGAGCGAAGATAGGATATTCATACTTAACTCATGCATTACCTGTGTCAAGCATTTCCAAATGTACTATGATATTTAATCCCATGACCTTGACCTTGAAGTTTGACCTACTTTCCAAAAAATTTAACACTGCTAATAACCTTTGAATCAGAGAATATATGGCATTTACATTTGACATGTGCATTACCTGTTTCAAGGCCTTTCCTACTGTATACTCTGGTATTTGAAAAATTTTTTCACATGTGCATTAATTGTGACAAGACCTTTCGGATTTTATTGTGATATTCGACATAGTTTTGAGAAGCTATAATCTTTGCCATAACTGTTATAAATTCAATTATTTATGTATCTTTTGTATAATGACAGACAAGACAGAATAATCAAATAAGACAGTACAATATGCCACAAATAATGGCATCCCATTCACTAAGACACCGAAAGCAGTGGACCACAATTCTTTGAATTTGCTTGTTTCCAAACATAACCTTTTAATATAGAAAAATGTTCATAGAAAGGCAGCCTTCAACTTTTTGTTGCAGCATAGTCAAAATCGGAGTAATGTGGTAATATGTGAAGAAAATTTGGTCATGAAAGAAGTTGGAACACCTACACCCCCTACTCCAAGTGAGGGATTGAAATATATTTATTACAGGTTGAAAAAATCTAAAATTAGAAATTGTACGATTTCTTTTTCAAACATGTTTTTCTATCTTTACCTGAGTGAGTAGGAATACCTGTATGACTGGTTTTGTAATGATAATAAAAGTAAAGCGTTCTTTGTGTTTTGTCATTCGAGCTCAAGACTGCATGCATTTCAGTCACAATTTGCCCCCCTCTCTCCGTCCCTCCAGTAATCTTAAGTTTTCTGAGTCGTGCCATTTTTAGCCAGATGGTCGTAAGAGGGCAAACAAATAATTTTTTAAAGATTGCCTGGGTTTGAATTTGGAAGGGAAGGATTGTAGGGGTGGATTAGGGAGGGTAGGGAAATTATGGTTGGGAAAGGGGGAATGGGTAAGTGGGGAGGAAGGGGTATGGGATGGGAGGGAAGGGGTATGGGTGGGATGGGAATAAAAGGGGTGAGATTGGAAGGGAAAGGGTGGCAAGGGAAGGGTATGGAAAGAGGGATGGAATGGGAATGATGGATTGGAAGCAGAACGGGAGGAAGAGGATGGGAAGGGATTGGATGGTAAGGGTGGGATGGGAAGAGGGATGGGATGGGGGTGTGGGATGGTATGGGGGGTGTGGGAAGGTAGGGGTTAGGATGGGGAAGGGTTGGTAAGATGGGGGTTGTGATTGATATGGGGTGGTAAGGGAGAGGAGGTATGGGAGGGAAGGAAATTTATGTATATATGTAAAATGGTGGCAAATCCCATGATATATGTAAAATGATGGAGAATCCATCATGTAAACTGGTGGAGAATCCGACATGTAAATTGGTGGAGAATCCGTCATGTAAACTGGTGGAGAATCCATCATGTAAACTGGTGGAGAATCCAACATGTAAATTGGTGGAGAATCTGGTATGTAAAATGGTGGAGAATCCGACATGTAAAATGGTGGAGAATCCAATATGTAAAATGGTGGAGAATCCGAAATGTAAAATGGTGGAGAATCCGACATGTAAATTGGTGGAGAATCCGACATGTAAACTGGTGGAGAATCCATCATGTAAACTGGTGGAGAATCCAACATGTAAACTGGTGGAGAATCCAACATGTAAACTGGTGGAGAATCCGACATGTAAAATGGTGGAGAATCCGATATGTAAAATGGTGGAGAATCCATCATGTAAACTGGTGGAGAATCCGACATGTAAAATGGTGGAGAATCCGATATATAAAATGGCAGAGAATCCAATGTGTAATATGATGATGAGAAAAGTTTGAAAACTCCAGAATTCAACAAAAAATGACAGAGCAAAGCAAATGCAAAGCAGAGATTCAAAATGAAAAATTTTCCAGAACTTTATGAAAGATGGTGGTTAATTCAAAAGAAGTAAAAGTGGTTGCAGGGTTTTATGTTAAATTTTAATAAGTACTAGACCAGTCAGGCTACATCCCATAATTTTTACTAGCCCTGACCTGAAATTGCTAGTCCTGACCAAACTTGCAAATTTAATTTTTATAATCCCCAATCTACTTACATAATGCTCCTCAGGGTTGGGGTCAATTACTTTGAAATGTAATTAAATACTTTCAAATACATTGATAATTTTGTCAATTACTTGCAATTACAATTACATTGATTTTAACAAATGTAATTAATTACTCTCAATTACTTTGAAGAATGTAATTAAATACATATTAATTACTTTAGATCTATTTCCAAAAATTTTGAAGAACAAATACATGAATATTTTAAAGGAGCAATATTATTAAATTTTTTATACTTATACTTATATTTTCAGATGTTTTCAATAAGGAGCATTGCTCCTTATTGAAAACATCTGAAAATATAAGTATGTATGACCCCCGGGAATAGGGTGGGGCCACAGTGGGGGGATCAAATTATTACATACTAGGATACATTGAAAAATCTTTAAAAATCTTCTCAAGAACAGCAAAGCCATTTTAAGACATATTTATATTGAAGTATCTTTAGGTAGTGATTTAAAATTGTTCAAATCATGACCCCCTGGGTGTAGGGTGGAACCACAATTGGTGATCAAAGTTTTACATAGGAATACATAGGAAAAATCTTTAAAATTTTTCGCAAGAACAGAAAAGCCATTATTAGTCAAATTATTTCAGAAGCATCCTCATGTAATGTAGATTTAATTTTGTTCATGGGTTAGGGCAAGGCCACAATATAAGATCAAATGTATAGGAAAAATTCTTGAAGAAATGTACTAAAACCATGAGTCAGAGAAATATGGAAGCATCCTCAGGTAGTGTAGATTTAAGTTTGTTCAAATCCCCCCTCCCTGGGGACGACTATTTTTTTAAACTTTTAAATACTAAACTGATTTCTGCTTTTTCGTAGCCAAAGTGCTCAGGTGAGCAATGTGGTCCATGGGCCTTTTGTTTATAATGTAATTAAAATCATGAAAAGTGAGTATGCACATAAACTTCTTAAATTATACTTCATAAACATTGCTTAAATTTGTATATATGACCTTTCTAAATCTTTGTGAAAATATACAAATTTTTTAAGGTTAAACCTGGCTACAGATATTACGTAAGTTTAGTGCTTATCTTTGCATTTACAGCTGTATAAAGGATTTTTTAAAAATGCATGAAAAGTAAAGCTATATGGTAGCTACTTTTTACGAAGCATTTGAATTTTTTTTGCTTGTATTTACTGTATTACAGTATGATTGTGATTTTTTGTTTGAACTGTACTTTACATGTAAGTTAATGATTGTGTTAACATTTGTTGTCTGCAGATGGCATTTTTATGAAAGCATGACTCTTCCCAAACAGACAGACAAACAAAGTGTTCCCCATGTTTCTGCAGTGCAGACAACACATGAATGGTTTTTATGTTTGCATTTGTCCTGTGAAGGGAAAATAATCTATCCAAAGAAAGTAGGCCAACAGCCATTCTTTGAAGACAGACATGTAACATTTAAAATGGCCTTTGTTTGTGTACATTTTTGAATAACATTTCAGGAATTCATAAAGAACAATTTTTATACATATGAATGTCTGCCAGTAAAATGGCAGTGACATTTAACTACAAGATTTGCACACTCTTGACAGGTGATAAAAAATAATATCTGGATGCACCTGTGAATACTGCACAAATCCCTTTCCAAAGAAATATATGTATAAATTTAATAATATTTTCAGGTCAAGGGCTACAAATCATTTAATAAAAATAGGTCAAACTGAATATATCTAAAAATTATTTAATTTATCATACCTCTCTGAAATCAACCAAGTACATGTATCTGTTAGCAAAATCTGTACAAATGCATCTTTCATGAATTTTTCAACAGTTAAAAATACAATTCACGTAACAATACTTTGTAGTTAAAGTTAGGCTTAAATTAGTTGATGTTTAACTCTGTGTACATTTTCCTTGGCACTCAATTATGGGTGCTTGAATTTATGCAAACAATGAATTATCAATGTGTATATAATAACCCATAATCATATACAGTTGGACCTCTTTAATCCTAACACTTGTGTCGATCTACATAACTGCAACAAACCTTTCGTAATTGGTAGAAATAAATTTAATTTCTAATCCCCACGATTTTCATCTGGAAGGTGAAGCAATTAGAATATTGGCATCTAGATTACCGAAGCTCCACTGTAAACTTTTTGGAATTCTGAATTTGCAGCTTTGTTAAGAATTAATGTAAATACATCAGATATTAACAGGGACCTATATACTAAGGGGAATAGGCAACTTGCAAAAGTCTCACAAGTTATAGGATTTCCCTTGTCAATTTTAAATCATCTCTAATGTAATCAGGTATATCAGAACAAAATGTTTATTTGTCGATTGGAAAATTATTCAAAATATGAATTTGCATTTGTTTATATTCCTTATCTCAATATTATTATCTTTAATTTTCAAAATGAAGACGTGTCCCTGATCAGCCATATTTCCGAGATTTCACAGAAATTTGTTGGTTGTTTAATTATACTTGAATTTTTTTTACAATGTATGTTTTAAAATTTATTAAAAATCTATCACCATAATTAGGCATAAGCAATGAATACAAATTACAAGATTACATTTATGAAGCACCAACATTTTTACTGGAAATAAACATAGTTTGAAAATTTTTTAATGTTGTGTGTGACATTTTTGGCAAATAAAAGTGGTGCTAAAGAAGTTGCCTATACCATTAGTATATACATCCCTGATATAAAACTGCAAGTTATTTTCCCTTGTGTTACTATGTTTAATAATGACATATAGAAGGAATTTCAAAGTCTGTAAATTTTTGTGAAATTTATTAATCCAAGGACTATAATTTTGATAAAAGTGGATCAAATGGAATGGAACAAGCAATCAACTACATATTTACATAAAATTAGGTTTATATTTACATGTACATACAATGTCCAAAAAATGCAGTTGTGTTGAATGGAAGAATAAAAATCATTAATAACATTTGAAGCAAGTATAGTTTTACCTCAAAGACTTGCTTTAGCTCAGCTTTTACATCATAATTATGAATATATACAATTTGTACAGGTGAATGTCCAGTCACTGCCCACAGAGGACTTAATCAGAGTGGCCGTCCAGAAAAATGACCCTGTTTGGCTGGTTCACTCACTGAGAGAACTCTGGATTTCCTATCATCCCATTGTGTCAGAGGTCAAAAAGCTCTCAGAGAGGTATGATGTCTGAAAAATTGTTGTGAAATAGTTAAAATGGATTTTCTGGATATTAATTAAAAAAAATAATGGTTTACATGTCATTATATTATAGTATTAATAATGATGTAATTCTGGTACCGGTAATTAGAATTCAATTCTAGTAATAAGAATGTAAATCAGGTAATAACTCCAGTAATAATAATATAATTCTGGTAATAACATAATTCTGGTAATCAAATTGTGAGATCCCAATACATTAAAACATGCTTATAATGAAGTGCCAGGTATGGATGATTTTGTTCCGTTATAAATGTCATTCATTGTGTCCGTTAAGTCAATATATATAAGTCAATATACGATATATATTAAAGTCACAGGGAATGAAAATCACTTGGCAGTAAGCATCAATTCATTAGCGTGTTTTACTGTAGTAATCAACTATCATGTCCATCCTTTTTGTCTGGAATATTTGTTACACAATAATTTGTCAATGAGTATTTTTTGATCAAATGAAATCAAATTATTTACTAAATAGATAGATAATTGTGCAAAAACAAAACAAAAAAAAAACAGAATTTGGTGTCACTATAGTAGAACAGGGTCAAAATACCTAAATTATTTACACATTTCTTGTAACACTTTTATATAAAGTTATTAATAACTTATTGATAACTTCTGTATAATCTTGAGATTATATTCAACAAACAGGGAGAGTAGAATATAAGAAAGACACCTGTGAGTTTTGGGGTTTTGTCATCAATGGTGAAAAAAATCTGTATTATTTGTACAATACATAACTTCTCAAACACTGATATCTCGAATACCATGCATATGTCGAACTGATTTGGAAGTCCAAACCACTTATTTTTTAAGTATTTACCCTCGATATCTCAAATCCTTGGATATCTAAAAGTTATTTCTCGATCCCATCAAGTTTGAGATAATGAGGTTTTCTTGTTAAAATTTGGTTAATAATGCTACATTTTAACTATTGAAACTTTTTTTTTCTTCAGGCATGCAGTTGACTGGATCCAGGAAGAGGGTGTTGTAAGGGTCCTCATGGGGAAAAGGGGTACAGTAATATGTACCTTGTCTGTACCAAAGACATACCCCCAGGAGGGTAATGTTTCTCTGGTCAGTGTACATGGGGGATATGGAGAGGAAAACACTATGGATGTTGATGTTAGTATACATGACATACTTATAAAGTCACTGATATAGGGAAATAACCATATGTTTATATGTAATTCAAGAAGAAAATATGCATAGGGCTAGAAAAGCCTAGTCAAATGTGATTTCTGTCATAGTATTGTATCCATACTGTACATGTATGTACCCATAAATGTGTTGTGTAATTATTTCAGAAAATTCTTTTTTATCATCTTTGGTGCTGACTTTAGTCCAATAAATCATGATTGCTGCAATATTATTTAAAACTGAAGTATTTTATATAACAGACTTTACATTAGAAGCAAAATTTATTTATAAAAAAAATCATACACATTTAAACTCAGTTATAAAGATTATTTTTTAAGGAAATCTCGTTTATAAGGAAACGTCCATGAATCCCCTTGGCGACTTTTTAACAGTTTCTTAATATGTGGATATAGAGAATCTCTGTTATAGGAAAGTTAAAATATGAGGTTCCTATGACTTCTTAATAACTGAGTTTTATTGTACTAAATTTTAGTAAAGACTGTCATTAATGAAAATGTTCAAAATTACTGAAGCATGCTTTGGAACAATTACTCAGTTTTGAGATTTCTTCTTTTTTGTAGGAAACAGTAGAGAACAAAACACTACAGCAGTGGGTAGACTATTTAGAAGCCAAATATGGGAATTGTTAGAAACAGTGAGAGGAGGACCTGAACATTGTACATACATGTAGTACTTTACACTTATGGCCTGTGTTAGAAATATTTCTAAAATTTATTACAGGTAATTTTAATGTGACTAGTTTGTAAGTTAAACAAAACCCCTGTGTATATTTCCAATTTGAGGATGTGTACTGAAATTCTACATAAAATAAAACAACAAATGTCACATTCTTTCCAAAAGAAATTTATTATAAAAAATGTTTTCAAAAACAGACATCACTTCAATATAAATATAATTTTCACCAATTGGTTGAAATATTGTTGATGTGAAATGAACATGTATATAACATAATAAATATTTTTTCACAAAACTTGTATATACCGTAATAAATATTTTTTCACAAAACTTTGTCACCTTTCTTCCCTCTTTCAGACATTCATACATTTGGTATCATGAGCTATACTTAAAGTCAGAATGGAGAAGGTTACTTGATTAGTTTCACTGGTTCAAAATAATTGTAAGTTAATCATGAAAAAGTACATTTCTATCACTACAGCATACAAAATCCATAACCAATGCATTACACAGTAAAACAGGCTTATAGTGAAGTGTTAGGGATGAGGAATTTTCCTTCATTTTAAATGTTATTCATTATATCCATTAAGTTTACAATAGGATTAAAGCCCATATGGAATGAAAATCACTTCAATATGAGCATGGATTCATTAAAAGGGGTTCGTTTTAAGCATTTCATTGTTTTACTGTATTTCATGGACAAATAATTGCCATGGCTTTTTTGCTTAGTGTTTTTAGTCAGTTCTACAAAATATAGATTGATTAGCTAATTCTCAAGATAGCCTTTCATTAGCCAGGATTTCGATTTTTTTTTCTTACTTGCCCATATTTTGGTTGAAGTGGGACAAATTAGTCTGTACATAAACATCAATAGGAATTACCAATCATGAATGCCCACTTAGAATAGTGTGGAAAACAAGGTTAAAGTGGGACATATTAGTATATAATTTATCATGTATATACACAAAGAGGAATTACAGTTCAAGAATGCCCACTTAAATTGTGTGAAAAAAAAAGAAATCTAATTAAATTTTCAAGTAGAATCCATTGTGGAAATAATGAGACATTGTAATTTTTTTAAAAGTATGTACATGTACAAAGTGTTATAGCAATTTACAGAAGAAATTGCCCATTATTTAAGGAATGAATTTAATAGCTACCCATTTTATACGGTATAAACTGGGTTTGGGCAGTTTACGCTTTATAAACCGCGAAGCGGTTTATAAAAAAGCGTAAACTGTTCCAACCCAGTTTATACCGTATAAACTGGGTAGATATTAATTTCATTCCTTATAATTTAATTTTCATTCATTTGGTGTAAGAAAAAAAGATGATTGTCCTTAAAAAATGACTTCAATTTGTACAAAATTTGAATGTAACGTCAGGCGGATCGATACGTTTTTGACGCAAGTCATTGTGACATAGGCAACCCATTTTATACGATATAAAGTAAATTTTTTATTCAATCAAATACAGCGTTACAACCAGAATTAAATTATTGCCTGATACTTTTTGGTCTCAAATGATAATGCTCTCATATAATGCCACTTACTGCGATTTTATATGTATGCATGTTTTTCAAAGGTTGAAAATCCATACCTACATTCAACAAATCCAAAATTCAATGTCTAAGAAACAAAACTCTTTCTCAGAAAGATTGAAAACTTCAGTACATGCATCTATATTCATCCTCGTAACATCAAGGGTCCTGAGTCCACTCATGGCCATGGGACACCCAACTAACTTCATATATTTTTTTACAGGCTCACTGCAGCATCTTTCAAGAAAAATATAAAATCCTGATTGTTTTTCTTATCCCTCAACCAATCACATTAAGCCTTTCAGTGAAAAACAATCTCTAACACATAGATTGAGGTGTCAACTGCTTACTTTCCGATTACTTTTTATGTCAATTTATGAAACCCCCAATTTCAATAGTGGCTCTCAATGAGAGGAGCTGGCCCAAAAAACCAAGTGAAGTTTGCCAGGGGTCCCATGGTCACAAGTGGACTCAGGACTTCTGATGTTGTGAGGATGATCCATATGACCATATTAACTATAACAAATCAGAAAATTATATATACAAGTTAAATTCAGTACAGACATCAATGCACTTGTTTCCTATATAAAAATCAAGTAGTATAATTCATCTACTTAAAGTAGACTTTAATGTCCAGGGGGTGAAATATAGAGTTGTCCATCTTCTGTCTAAATAGCTGTGTGTGTTGCCAGGCAACATCCCCTTTTCCTCCACTCAACATGGCTGTCAGTGTCATTTCCTCTGCACCAGAGAGGTCACTGTATGACTTTACTTCTGGAGCACCTGAAATAGCAGCTCCATTGAAAGTTTACAAAGAAAAACAAAAGGAAAACACCATGAACATATCACTCCTTCATAAGTTATCCCCCTTTAAAACATTCAGGAAGTTAAAAATTAAATCAATTTACAAACAGAGCTGAAGCTATCAAGTACTCATATGCAATTATGCATACATCCTAAAACAAGATCAGAATTTTACTCAATATTTGACATTTCTAATAAATACCCCCGGTACATGTACCAGTATATTCATGTCAAACAGAAAAAATTAAGCTTTCCAATATTCTAATGCCTGTAAAAGTGACACTGACTTGCAGTAAATACAGTTTTACTCCCATAATACCCTATCTAAGATGAGATATGTAAAAGAAATTTATAATGATATTTAAATGCTCAAGAGTTTTCAAGTCTCTCACCCCCCACTTCACCATACCCCACCCCAACTTATTTCTCAGTCTGAAATTTTGAGTCTTCCATTATTACAAAAGCCTGAACAAATTATTACCATGTCCCTGAAAAGGTATGCTGATTTTCAAATTGAGGTTGGTCAAATGACAGTATGAAAATTGTACTGTTTTTTCCCCCAAATTGGAGGATTTTTCCAATAACTACTGTATAAGCAGAATTTTTAATGAGGATTTAATTTTGGTATTGTTAGCAAGGGTTTTGAGATCGCTTAAATTAAATATTGCTGACAGTTTATTCCGCATCAGTTGTTAAAGCTATCTTTGTTGACATTAAGAATGGCTAAAATTACTTCTTGCTAAAAATATATATCAATTTTTTTGGATAAATCACTAAATTTGCGTCTCGCTAAAAATTCCTTTTATATGGTATATCTGAATCAGGATTAACATGGAATGTATAAATCCATTTTCTTATCAACTTTTTGACTTATTGGTAAGACATATCATCAAATAGCTTAGTTTTGTTTCTAACCTGGTCCTAATCAGGCACGTAGTTTTTTTTTTTTTTTTTGATGGGGGGGGGGGGGGGAGCCAAAGAAAAAAGATGCAACTTGCCTGTAAAAAAATTGACCAGCAAAAAATAAAAAAAAGAAAATTGTCTGAACTCGAAAATTCTACTGGGGGAGGGGGGGGGGGGGGGGGGGGGTTAAAGTTCCAACTTCTTTTAACCAAATTTTATACATACATTACCACATTACCCTAATTTGACAATTCTGCAACAAACAGAGGGGGACCAGCCTCTCAATGAACATTTTCAATAGTAAAAAGTAATGTTTGGAAAAAAGTGTCCCCCTCCAATACATTCTATGTGCCTGCTAATAAATGATATTCATAGAATCTATTTGAGGAAGATTCTGAATTCATAAGTATACATCCTTTTGAAACATGTATGTTGAACACTGATTGACGCTTTAACAAATTCTCACCGGTCAACATGGCACACTGGTTTTTGCTACAAAGACGCCATGATATAACACCATCCTCAAAAGTTTGACTAGAAGTACATATCTCAACTCTGTCAATTTCCATTCCTTTAAACAATAACAAAAAAAATCAGTTAAATTTTGAAGTACAATTTGTTCATGTATATCTCCTTAAAATGCATTCATATGTTGCTTAAGCATAAATGCATTCCAGATAATAGTCGACTCACCAGAGAAATCAAATTTCCAGGAGATGGCTGCAGTGGCTGATCCCTCTGTTCTGGCCAGATACACCATCTTCCAGTCTCTCTCTTCTTTCCTGAATATATTCTGTTGTTTGTTTACACAGGCTGAGTATGATTTGGTCACCTTTCCATTGCTGGAAATTCTTGTATACTCATCCCTGGCACAGCTGTATTTGATGTGGAATGTTTTGGTCTCCCTTTCCTTATCAGTGAGTTTAAATATATAGGGTTCAGTGTTTGATGACGACTGGGACCCCGTCTCGCCTCGAGCTAGTCGCCAAGCCAAAGAGCCAGTGGTTCTCCCTAATAAATGCAAATTGTTGGATTAAAAATGGCTTTGTTAATATACATATGACATATAATGCTTAATTTCTACAATCAGATATTTGTTTTTATCTTAACATTTCAAAATAAGCATTCCAAAATATGGCAATCATTTATATTTTTCATTTTTTGAGGATATATTAGATATAGCAAGATGATTCCTGAAAACCCTGATTCTTAAGTTGATGTTCATAGTCAAATTATATGTACAGTGTACCTATATCGCAGGATATAGAAACTAAAATATATCCCATGCATTAGATAGAAAGACCAACAACAATATAGATGGGCAGCTATCAGAACATATGTATTGGTAAGTGAATGTAGTCATATGACTCCATATCAATTAATTGGGGGTCATAAATAAAGCAAATGAATGAACCAGGTATCATATTATCTGAATTGTTTATAAAATTTTAATAGTAATTCCTACACTTTGTATTATACCTGACAAATTTTGGCCTGCACTAGATTTTGGAGTCATGAACTCCACTAATTCTGTCAGCAGCCTCTTTTTCATTTCCTCATTTCTCTGAGGTGAATTCCTTGGTTCCCTAGCTTTCCATAACCTATGAATAACCTGCACTAGCCAAGATTCCCGACATTCATTTCTTCTACTCAGCATTTCAGAGTGCTTAGCAGAATATCTCCACGAAACATCCTGAACCTCATCCTTGGAAAATGCTACAACATATGTCAGTTTTTTGCCCCACCCTGCTTCATACAGAAGAGGCTTATCACAAACATTTTCACATGGATCACAGTGTAGCCATCTTTTCTGAACTTCTGAATAAACCTCTGTCCAGACATGGTCAGTCCAGTCCAGCACATATCTGGCCTCAAAACCGACCGCTCGGCAGCAAAGAGTGAAGCAATTGGCCCATTCTCCACACCTCCCACACCGGGTCTCCAGGAGCTTCTCAGGGTGGTTGTACCTAGGAAATCTCACAAACCTTTGGCATTGATTGCATTTATAGTTTTCTACCCTGTTGGCCTGCCAACGGATTTCCTCTGGAGTGGGTTCTACCATCCCAACATTACTAGTCTCCCCACCACAACCATCACACTTTGGTGCATCCACCCAGGTAAAGAAGGAATTCTTAAACCAGGACAGTAACCCCAGTAACATAAGGTCTCTAAAGTCAATGCTTGCCAGAGCTGAGCTGTCTTCTTTCTTTATTGCTTCTAATTTATCGTGAGCTTCTTTTTTCTGGGTTTCCAATGGAATTACTAATCTTGCTTTCTGTTGCAGTCTAGGATCTTCATACAACAAGACATGTACAAGGTTGCTTTCTATTTTTGTGAAGAAACTCCTTTCCATTTGCTGAAATAGCAAAATTATCAAATATGAAGAAATTATTACAAAGTCTTCAATGTTGTAAAAATCTTAAAGTGTGTGTTTTGTTAGCATTTTAAGTTCAAAACCACATTGCATTTTGATTTTCAGTTCACATGATAAAGAATGGTTAATAATAATATTCAGCCTCAAAATGCATTTAAATACTATCTTAAACATGGTGAGACTGTCAGGATAGCTGAGTTTACATACATGTATCAGTGCTTAAGATACCAATGTTCATCTACTAATAAGAGAAATATGAATAAATAAATCTACATTGATCTCTTGTTGGGACTTGTTCTGCAATGGATTTGGCAGTGTGGTGGAGGAAACAGGTGTTTGGGATGATGGATTGGGTTGTGTCCCTGAGGAAGGTGATTGCTGAGGGGTTCCCAATGCTGCAGGTTGTGAAGTTGAAGGTCCATTAACTTTTTCCAATGATTGTACATATTTATTCAACTCGGAGCGGATTTCTCTGATTGTTGCCAATGATGTGTTTTGGGGTAGAGTCAAGAATTCTCCATCCTGTAATAATCAGAAATAATTTAAAATTCAAAACTATATTCATGTACTTAGACAACAGATTGTGATACATGTAATGTAATTTATTTCTCCATTACCCATTCCTTAGTTTAAAGAGTAACTTTTTCTTATTATAAACAATGTGCACACTTTTTAGCTCACAACAATGTCCAGATGAGCTTATGCTACACCTTCAGTCCATTCCTAAGTAACTATAAGCCCTACTTGGACCAAACTTGCATCATGCATCTAGGACACTATCATATTTGCTTTTAATACTGAATGTGACCTACATTTTCCATAATTATGAATGACCGTGTTAAAGGTTTCGGAGCAGGTCCATCCTCAAAAACTAAAAGCCCTATTGTGATAACCAAACTTGCAAGGATGATGCACACTACCAGACTTTCTTCCAACGCTGCATTTGACCTTCATTTTCCATGTGAATGACAGGTTAAAAATTTAGGTCCCTTTCCAGGTTAACTATAGGTCTACTTGGACTTAACTTACATGGATGATGCATCTAGGGAATATGGAATGTATATTACTAAACCTGCATCTACGACGGGCATTTGAAAAGTTTTGAGAACTGCTTGCTAAAATATTAACCATTTCATGGACGTTAATAAGTTTGATACCATTGAAAAGAGCTGAAAAATTTGCACTTATAGTGAAGTCATTTTCTTTATTTTTATGATGTAATAACTCCAAAAATGACGTCAGAATCTTGAATGTTTAGCATACTGAAAAGTCGCGTTTTTTGTTCACATGAGAACATCGAAAAAGTGCTGTCAAAGGCTTCTTTGAAAAGATATTTCAAAGAAAATTTGCATGGAGGTAGAACAAGACTGTAAGAATGGTAAGCTAAATCAGCAATTCCATATTTTATTTTTTTTTTATTTTGCTTGGTTAATAAGAACTGTAATTTTACCTTAATTGTTTATAAAAGATTTTTATTTATATGATATAGCTGGATTTTCGGTCTATTATATAGCTCTCCACTATATTAAATAAAAGATATTCTATATTAAACTGAAGTGTAATAATTCAGTTTTCCACAAATGTATTTTGAGTATCAGGGCTCTTACTGTTTACGAATAAGACATACAAAAGTCTTCCCCCGGACTTGTTTCTGTGCATATTTTTTCATATTATTTCAACTTCAGCGATCCAAAACACACTATTGCTTTTGACTTTCAACTCAAAAAAATAAATTTGAGTTTCATTGCCATGTACAATCTTATTTATTTTCCATGATTTAAAATTTTTGAACATACTGAGTTACGGTGGGGTCAGAACTACATTGGCGCCATTTTGGTTTTTACAAAAAAATATAGGACACCCTTAGCTTAACCTCTCTTGAGCTTTAATCGTTCCTGCAAAATTAGTTAAAACACCTGATGAATTAATGCCAGCAAACTCTGTAACACCGTCCACTATTCTCCTGTGATTGTCAACTTTGTGATTTTCTCACAGCATCGTCTTTTTCACCCAATATTTTGCGCGAGATTCGATAATAACATGCTTTGTTTGACACACTCTTAAACTATCTCAGAACTATAAGAGCTCCTGAATATAACTTCATATGATAGACTGTAATCTGTGTAAACATTTTTCCAACTGGCAGTTGTGTCCGTTAGCTTGCATCCGAGTAATTTACAAAAGTTGACTTTAAAAATTTACTTTACTGAAATTGTGTCTCTTGTTACGTCATTTTTATGGTCAGTATGCTAGACATTCGAGATTCTGACGTCATTTTCGGAGTTATTACGTAATAAAATTATAAAGTGACGTCACAATATGTGTACATTTTTGTGATCTGTCCAATGATATCAAATTCAGTAATTTCTGTTAAAAGGTTAATAATTTATTAAACAGTTCTCAGAACTTTTCAAATGCCCCTCGTACATGTAATTTATATTTTTCATGTCATTGAACATACAAAGATTTTAGGAGGTGGTACATTCCAAAGAAACTGTAAGTCCTACCCAGACTTTCATGGATGTTGCATCTAGAGCTGCACACTACCAAAACATTCATTTCAATTTGGTGTAAGACCTTGCCTTACTTATAGATGAAATTCATCAAGGTGAGCTTCATAAATCAGTTATCACCTATGTTTAAACCTGGAGTGAAAATAAACATTTTCAGTTAAATCAAAAGACATCTATTTTTGATGTATCAATTCTCAGTATATACATTAAATATCATATCAAAGCATCATGAGGTGACGATCCCCATTTTTTTTTTTTTTTTTTTTTTTTTTTTTTTTGCTGATAATGCCACAGTTGCCTTGATGGAAATTTTATTATGATTGTGTTCCTCTATGTTAGAAAAATTAAGAGATCTAATGATTTTCACCTTTAACATGCAGGTGAAAAACATCAACTTAAGGAGACATTGAGAGAAAAGAAACTATTAAAGATCAATGAACAAATGTGACTTCACCAATTCAAGTAATTGCATGCAAAATACACTTGCACAAGCTTAGAATATGTATGACAAATACAGTGGGATTTGCTTGCTCAAGTGGCCATGCCGTCTGAAATACATGAGCTATTTTTTTTAAAAAATCTTAAAATAAAAAAAATAATGCTTATTACTTCTACAAAGCCCATCTCAAATAAACACTCCAGTGCCCCAACCACTGGGAGAAGTTTAGACTCCACCGTTGGGTTCCCAAGCCGTATTTTACGGTACTTCGATTCATTTGGGTTATTTATAATATTGTCTGCAAACTTAGTCAATAGTTTGGCTGCATCAAGAAACTGTTGCTCTGAATTTTCCTCAACAAGTTGTTTGACAGTTGTAAACACAGGAGCCATTTCTAATAGCGGAAGTAGTAAATGTTGACGTTGCATACTAGATAACATGTTCTTTAAAAGTTTCTAAGGATAAAAGAAAAAAGAGCACTGTTAGAGTTATTTAAAAAGTAGCAAAGCATCTTTTAAAGTTGGTTAATCTGCAGTGTTCGTGCTGTTTTAGAGTAAAGCAACTTTTACGCGATATTTTAAAATTATGATACGAATATGGTAGTGTACACTTTGTTAAAAATCCTTTGTTTACAACATGGCGGCGATGGTTAAGGAGGTGAAAAAGCTTGCAAGATTTTTGATGATTTTTATGAGTGATTCATTAAAGACTGTGTTAACTAACTCTTAGCTATCATTATTTGTACATTATCAATGTAATAATTATATTTCTATCAATGTCTTGATTGTTATTTGTGATGCATTTGCTGATTTGGGGGAAAATGTCAAGTACAAGACAAGCTTCAGACATGCACAGAAACACCATGACAAGGCAATTGGGGCAATTGTAATGATATCATGGTTTATTATTGAAGTGAATTGCCATATAAACCTCTCATTTGCTTCCATAGTTCTCCTAGTCCAAATATTGCAATGCTTATAAATTAAAAACAAAAAAATGTTTTCACTAGTATTTAAGGTACTAAGTACAAGTAGTCAATTTTAGCAAATTGCGAGTGCACAATTATTAATATAAAGTAGATGATCTTTATGAAATTAAGGTTTGCAACTGAAGAATGTTGCATATTTTTTTCTGGAATTGAACCTTCAACTTTTTCTCTATTTTGTTTCAGAATGATGAGAGAGAGAAGAATGTATTGGCATGGAAAAACAAAATGGAAAAAGCGAAGAAGGGTGAAATCCTCAGAGAGTTACGGAAATTAAGTGTACAGTTAGTAAATTATTATATTTCATAAACATTTAAGTATGTGTCACAGGGTTCAACACTAACGTTAGTCCGTTAGTCTCAGACTAATACATTTTCTTTCGGACTAATAAAATATATGGCTCATTAGTCCGAACGGACCAATAAAAATTTCCGAAAAACAATATGAATAAATTACCGATGTCCGATTCTCGACAACTTTTACTGGAAAACCCCGTGTGTATTTTTAGATTTCTAGCTTTTGGCGGGTAGTTACGCAATGCTGGGTCAATTCAGCGCTTAATTTTTTGACTGATCGATATGAAGTATAAGGTTTTAGCAATCATGATTTAGTACGACACTTTTAAGAAAGATGTTGGACGTTTTTGATGTAATGTAAAGACAAAAAAAAGAAAAAAAAAAAACGAGATCGGGAATACGATCGTACTTGCTGATTGCGAGATTTCAATGAATCTGTGGAATAATATATTTCACGTAAATACTTTGTTTATTTCAAAAAAATAATACATATATTAATTGTCACGTTAAATTAATGTTAAAAAACATTGATGTTTCTTTTTTTTTTTTTTTTTTTTTTTTTTTTTTTGACAGACTAATAAAATCGCGTGTGGACTAGTATAAGTAATAAAGCACTAGTCCAGCTGGACTAAAGCCTTAAAAAGTTAGTGTTGAACCCTGTGTCAACTTAATTTTAAAGAAAATGATAATGAAAATTTGTACTTGAAAACTGGGCTGCTGGTAAAAGGCATTTGTTCCAATATCTTGATCCGTTTTTTGAGTGTTGACTCAGAAACACAACATTTGATAAGTGCTCTGTGGTTGCATGGCTACAGGCACTATGCTTTGGATGCATTGCTGCATATGTATGATTAATGGTAGTTCCAGGGATTCATCACATCATAAGAGATATTCTTTTACTGCTTTTATGAGTGGAATCAAATCTAGGTAGAGTGAGATCAGATCTAACTAGAGTAGGAATCAAATCTACCTAGAAAAGAGATCAGATCTAGGTAAATGGAGATTAGGTGTAAACTTGAATTGATGGTACATTATACTTCAATGAGTGCAGTCAGTTGTGCTTTACCTGCTGTATTTGAATGACTGTTTTTTATGCAACTTTGCATGAAGACTGATGTATGCTTGCATCCTGCATTTCACTTAAATTTTACTGAAAGATTTCCAAAATAATTTTGATAAAATGAGTTAAGCTAGTGTACATCATGTAGAAAATTCATATAATTGGTTGAAACAGTCATAGATAATTTTCATTTGGTGAGTTGTGTAAAAATTTTCTTATCAATGATTTTACATGTATAAATGCAATATGTTGTAACATGAATGACAGAAAAATTACAAAATACAATTATGAGATTATTTAAGGAATGAATGTAATAGCTACCCAATTTATACGGTATAAAGTGGGTTGGGGCAGTTTACACTTTATAAACCGCTTAGCCATTTATAAAAAAGCGTAAGCTGTTCCAACCCACTTTAAACCATATAAATTGAGTAGCTATTAATTTCATTCCTTCTAATTTAATTTTCATTCATTTAATGTAAGAAAAAAGATGATTGCCTTTAAAAAAAAATGACTTCAAATTGTACAAAATTTAAATGTGGATCGATACGTATTTCATGCAAGTCATTGTGACGTAGGCAACCCAATTTATATGATTTTAAAGTAAATGTTTTATCCAATCAAATGGCACGTTTACAATCAGAATTAAATTATTACAAATTCTAATTCAATATACATGCGTACTTATTTAGAGTGGTAGCTATGGAACGTGAGAAAACAACACACCTGTACAGTAAGAGGAGTGAATTCAGACATGACTTTGCTTCCCTTGAAGAATTGGATTCCAAAATGACTGCAGAAATCAAGTCAGAACGTAGGCTTTTGAGGCATTTTAGGTTTAAGCTGTTCAAAGTTTGTACATCTGTATGCTTGATCATTGAATTCTCAGGATCTTTCTTAGAGCCTGATTGACTTCTATATATATGTTGGGTCACCAAACCTGGCACAACTGTTGACCAAATGATTAGTTATCAAATTATTCAATTTATATTTGAATTTCAATTCATTAGAAATCTGTACTACCCAAGGAAAGTTTATCCAGAGTAAATTCAGGTACACCCTTGACTGGACCTAGATAATGAATTTATTTCCTATGTAACCAAATAAATTCTTTGTAAACCCAAGTCCAATCAATGGTATTTCAAACTATCCATAAGATTTACTAGGTGCTACATAGCATCATGACATCATGTTATTTGCTTTTTGTGATAAGCTATGCATAGTGACGTCACATTATTTATCCCTGGCTCAAGCCAGGTCTATGGAAATTTACACTACTTTGCTAACCAATCAAATCTCATGTTACAAGCTACATAGGAAATAAATAAATATATATAATACCTTCCTGAACATATTTGGTAATCTTACTCGAAGGAAAAGATGTGTATCGTGAATTCATTCATTTCATTGATGATACAGATATAACGAATAGTGAATATAGCAAAGTAAAGTCAAAGGTCTGCAGGAGTTCATTATAACTGAGTTTTTCTTTATTTTTATGTAGAGGTAAAAGTGAAACAACAACTTGAAAAGATTGGTCATATGGTAAAACGCTTCCACAAAGAGTTGAAAGACGTGAAGCCAACACCAGAATGTAAGTTTTCTTTATTTAGGCACCAAAGCTGGTCAGACTTTTACATGTAGTGTCTTTTATCAATAGTCTTAGTAAGAGTTTAATAATCATTTTTCTCTTTTTCAACTTTGGGTAGATATGAAATTTATTTTTTCTTTTCTTTCCTAAAACAGTAAATTATTAAAATGACAGCATACCATTAGAAAATGAAGAATTTTTTTTTTTATTCTAAATAACAAATATAGTGGTAATGACATGTACAGTTTAACTTTGTTATTTGGAACACTGATATCTCGAATACCATGGATATGTTGAAGTGATTTGGAAGTCCCAATCTCTTATTCTTTAAGTAATTTACTTTTGATATCTCGAATCCTTTGATATCTTAAATTTTTTTCTTGGTCCCATTATGTTCAAGATAACGAGGCTTGACTGTACTTTTTAAGTCAGTTGCAAATGAATAGGAATGAAACTGTAGATCACAAAAATTTGGCTACTTATTATTATGTGAGAATGTCATAAAATAGTTACAAGCGAGACAAAATTTTCATGAATTCTCATTATATTGTTGCATGAAATCTTAATAATAAAAATATATGCAAGAATGAAATTTTCATGAGTAGATGGACTCACATATTTTCACAAATATAAAGTTCTCACAAATAAAGAGTGATTTACAGTATGCCTTTTTTCTGGCTAGGACACCAATTCAAACCTACTTCTGTTATAGTTGTAAGACAAAAAAAGGTACATGTTTACAGGTCTACTTGATACTTAAAACTTTCTGTTTTTTAAAATATCTGATCAGTAAATTACAATTACTTGATAACTTAGTTGTAGAAAAATTGAAAGTGACCATGGAAGAGATAGAGGGTACTATTAACAGCTTTAAAGAAAACCAAAGAAAACAGTGAGTAGTAATATTAACACTGTTGATAATGGCCCAATACTTTTTCAAGGGTTTTTTTTAATGTTGCACAGAGAATAAGCAAAAAATGTATGATTTCGTTAAATATGATTTATCTCGGAGAACTTTTGGGAAATAAAATTGCCAGGTGGAGGAATAAAGAAAGAAATCTATCCCTTTTCTTTTTATTAACTAGCTTTTCTAGAGAGTTAAAAGAAAAATAAATCAATGTGCCGGTAATAACTCAATACCCGTACAATTTTAAATGTTTTGCAGAGATTATAAGTATATACTTTTTTTGTACAAAATTTCTACTGGTACTTTGCCTTCATAAAAATCCTAATTTATTCCACTGATAATGAGAAACCCTTCTTATAATAATTTTCTTTAGTTTTAAAGATTACATGTATTCTACTATTCTCAAATAATAATCTGATCAGAAATTCTCTGTATTCCTATACATTATACTCTTATAGTTATGAAGAATTAATCAGAGATGAGAGAATAACGTCTCAGGAAATCCAGGCTCTGGAGAGGAAGTTTGACGCCTGGAGTCAACTCTCGGAAAAATCCAACAGTAAAAATAAACTTCCATCAGCTCCATTAGCGAGTGCCAGAGACATCACCAAAGATCTGCCACCACAGGTAGCAGCATTTGAGGTAAGAATAAAATGCTTTGTCAATTTCATGTATACAAGTATCTTTTTCTATAGCTTTTCAACTGTAGATCTTAAATTGTTTTTAAGGATGAACTTTGTACATGTAAATTTCAAAACTAGATGCTTTAGTTATTATGTAGATATTCAGATACAGATATTTACACTTAAAGATATAAACACAATGAAACATAAAAATGTTATTAAAAGAAATATAGTAATTTAAGGTAATTCAGTTTGTTGGACACCCTTATAGGAGTGATTGTACACTATTAACTCTCATTCCCACAAACAGTTGAACTTTGGCATGTTGAACACTGATATCTCAGATACTTTGGATATGTCAAAGTGATTTTGAGTCCCAATCACTTTTTCTCAATGTTTTTTAATCTGAATATCTCGAATCCTCTTAGATATTTCAAAGTTTTTCTTGATCTTTTCGAGTTTAAGATAACAAGGTTTGACTGTATGTAATTTTTACTTATTACTGCATTGGGTTTTAAATGTTAAAATTAGTTCACTGTCATAGGCTTGATAATTTGAATTTGTTAGCTGTTTCAATTTATTTCTTTTTCTCACAAAAATATGGATACAAAATGAGAAAAAATTGATTTAAAAGGACAAGATCATATTTTCTTTGAGCATGTGTGTTACTTGAAAATTATGATTTTTCCAAGGAAGTTTTTTTCCCTCTTTATTTGACTTTGATTTTTAAGAATTGTTTTTAATACAGAAATTTCTGGAGGAAACTGGGGGTATAAGAGGTGGCTGGGATGAATATGATCATGGTACATTCCTCAAGTTCAGGAACAGATACAAGGTAAGGACATTTTTCATAAAAGAGGACCTCTACGGTTTTGTTACATTCACCCCCCTTTTTTCAAAGAGAGACAGATTGAATGAATCATACATTAACATATTTGAAAACTGTGCCCTTTTGCATATTTTGCTATCTCTCCTTAGCATTTGAGATTTTAAATCCAGTGTTGTTTAGAAGATTTTTTTTTTTCATATTTAAAATTTATACATTACCAGATATTAGACTATTTATTACATTTACACTGAATGTTAGAAAATGTCCAGGAAAGTCCACTGCATAAAATATTTGTAGCTTTGAATGTATTTCTTAACTTTATATTAAGAACGACCCTTTTGGAGTTCTGTTGTTTGAACCTCCAGAGTCATCATCTAAAAATGAATTTCAGGGAAAGACAGTTTTTATAAAACATGCACTGGTGGCCATACCAACTAAAACAGAGGAGGAAATCAGAGATCATGAGGAGTGGTATCAGACATATCTATCCATGAATGAGAAAAAGAAGGAGAGCATTCGGAAATGGAGGGAGCGAAAAGAGGTAAATATCGTAAAAAAAACATTCAAAGAAAAGTTTTGAATCCTTTCCATTCAGTATGATATTTGAAATTTGTCAATATATTATTAAAAGGGTGAAAAAGAGGATGTTCTAAGTAAAGTGGAGACAGAGCTGGCAGAAGAGCAAGAAAAAGAGAAACAAAAACAAGAGAGATTAAAGGAGCAACTAGAAGAGGAAAAAAGACAGAGATTTAGTCAGTTGAATGCTTGGAAGGTATGTAGAAACTAAGGATGGTCATTGCTTTTTATTTACTGTAATAAATCACTCAAGAGCAATGGCCATAAATGAATAATTTATTGCAAAATTTGTTAAAAATTGCATCTTTCAAATTTTTAATTCTAGAGACATTGTTTCAAAAGAGGAAATAGTTCCTGTTGTGTTATGAAATTATTGAGATTCATACCTGACTTTTGTATGAATTTGGAATTTCAGGTGCAAAAAGAACTAGAGAGGGCACAAGCAGAAGAAAAAAAGCTGAGAGTTGCATTAGAGAAAGCAAAGAAAGAAGAAGAGAGAAAGAAAGAAAAGGTCTCACAAACAAGAATTTAGATAATAATAAAGAGAATAGTGCTTTTTTATATGCCTATCTTAAGACGGGATATATTACCTGGGGTATGTTATGGCATTCATGGCCATCTGTCTGTCTATCAGCTTTTTTGTGTGTGGCTCATAACTTAAATTTGGGATAGAAGGTGTGTCACACATTAAAAGTAGGTCGCTCAGATCTTTAATTAAGATGCCATTGCCAAATATGGAAAAATCCTGTCAAGCTCATAACTAGAAAACTATTAGACCTCAAATCATTAAACATAGCCAATTAATGCATCACAGTGACCTTTAAGTGAAATTTTAAAAATCTATGTCTTTAACTTTGAAATTACACAATCCCAAAAGATGTAAGAGTATTGCAGTATCCTTATTAAAAAAAATGATGAATTAAAAAAATACATATTTTTTTCATTATATACTTTACAGCAATCTATAACAAATGTAATGTTACAAGAAAAATTCCACTTCTCTCATGGGTGTAATTATCAAGCACTGGTCAAGGAGAATTTTGATAGCAGAAATATAATTAAAACTCATTTGATATTGTATAATATATTTTTTTTATTTATCAATTTTTATACCTTTACAACCCAATTGCAGAGTGTCATGTCTCACAAAGATGACAAATTTATATTCTAAGAATAAAACATAATTTGTTTAGATGTTTTATTAGGTTGAAGCATTGTTAATCAATCATAAAATATACAATAATTAGCAAAGCTGCAGATAGGCTTTTGTTAAGCTCTAACACAACCAGTTGAGAAATATATGATGTATTATTTTTTATTATTTTAGTACATGTACCTACACCACAGAAGATGTATGTACATCAAACATTATAAGGAATGGAAAAATCATTGAAATCTTTGTATCAAGGTTGACTTGATTTTTATTCACTCTAAATCCCCCCCCCCCCCCCACACACACACACACATTTAAATTGTTTATGATAATTTAACAATATTTGACAGACAAATCATGCTGTGCCAGGGCACTTTATCTTAAGATTCTTCCTTTTCAAATGATTCTTCTAAGTAAACATACATTTATAGTATGATCCATATATATAAAAAAAATTCTGAAAAATAATTGTAAATAAACTTTTACAAAAATTATGAATGATGGTATCAGGTATACCAACTGCTCTGATATGAAATGTTTTATTGTTGACAAGCATCTACATGTAAGTTTATCTTAGTATGTTGATTTGAGATGCTGTCGCTGAACTGGAACAGAAAAAAATGTTGGAGATTAGTAATTTTCATTATACCTGTAGGCTGAATTAAAATAAATATGGAGGAATTTTGCTTTTCTCCATAGGTTGAATTGAAACATTCATTAAAAAATTGAAAGAGAAAGTAGGGATGTGCTTTTTAAAAGTTGCTGAATTCAAACAGAAAGTAGTGATGTTATGCTCTTTATCATATAGGCTGAATTGAAACAAAAGGTCGAGATACACAAGAGAGAGAGAGAGGAGGAGGAGAGATTTTTGGAGGAACAGAAGAGGGCCTGGGAACAGGAGGACAGAGAAAGACAGAAACAGATCTCTGCGAGGGAGATTCACCGATTCAGGGATAGGGTCAGTTATTGTCTCAATTTCAAAAAATGTAGTTGTATATTCTGCTGCATTACAAATTATGTGCAGACTTACCGTAATCATGTACAGATAGGCAAAATCACTTATTGGTGTAACTGGATTTATTTTTTTTATGTGTCCTTTTCATCATTTTTCAATTGTTACTAAATGGAAAGATAGATTATGTTTAGCATGAAAGTGTTCATTACTGGTTAAAAAAGTTTCCATTTTGTTGCTTTTTTTTTCAAATGACAATTAACTTTTACAGATTTTTTGGGGGGGGATATGTGTGTGTGGGGGGGGGGGGGGGGGGATATACATGTAGATAGAAAACAATTTAAACAGAAAATATATGTGCTTTTTTAAAGTCACAGTAGATTGAAAATTGGGCCTAAATATGATTGAATGACAAGATTACAGAAAATTTATTTATCCTGATGACCAATATTCCTTAAAACATATACGTGTATAATGTATGCACCTTTGAGACAATTAGAGATAAGGATTCCTCTAGACTAAGACTCCTTAATTGCTGAGCTGTAATGAGTTATGATTTCTCACGTTTAAGCCAGATGTATTGTGCAGGAATTTTTGTTTTGACTTTTAGGACCAGAAGAAAATGCAAGAAAAGTTAGCAAAGGAGAAGGAAAAAGAAACTGAAAAGATACAGAAACAAAAACGACTGGATAAACTCAGGGAACAGGTAAACATCATTTTTTTATGCCCCGCCATGAATATGGCTGGGGCATATAGTGTTTGTCATGTCCATCTTCCGTCCTTCTGTCCGTCCGTCCTTCCGTCTGTCCTTCCATCACACTTTGTGTTTAGCTCTGTTCAAAGCTCAGTTTCAAAGAAACTATCCAAGATAATTTTATCAAACTTCATATGCTGATAGATATTGATGAGAGCTATGCAACTGCATCAACATTTTTTGACTTTGACCTTTCCTTTGACCTTGACCTCACTTTTCTTAAATTAGTGTTTAGCTCAGTTTTAAAGATAACATTCAAGATAGTGTAATCAAACTTCATATGTTGATACATACTGATGTAAGCTATTCAACTGCATCAACATTTTTTGACCTTGACCTTTCTTTTGACCTTGATCACACTTTTCTTAAATTAGTGTTTAGCTCAGTTTTAATGAAACCATTCAAGATAGTGTTATCAAACTTCATATGCTGATACATACTGATGAGAGCTATTCAACTGCATCAACATTTTTTGACCTTGACCTTTCCTTTGACCTTGACCTCACTTTTGTAAAATTAGTGTTTAGCTAAGTTTTTAAGAAACTATTCATAACATTTTTATCAAACTTCATATGCTAATACATACTGATGTAACCTTTTCAACTGCATAAACAATTTTTGACTTTGACCTTTCTTTTGACCTTGATCTCACTTTTCTTAAATTTATGTCAAACTTCATATGCTGATACATACTGAAGTAAGCTATTCAACTGCATCAATATTTTTTCACCTTGACCTTTCCTTTGACCTTGACCTCACTTTTCTCAATTTGTGTTAAAATGTTGCATTACTAATATACCCTCGGCGGGGCATTCATTTCCTATGGACATATTTCTAGTAATTTGATAAATTGGTGTTTGTTTTTTTTATCACAAGTTTACCCCATTATACCGTGGATATCACTCATTGGAATTTTTTTCATATCTCACCGCTGTGACGTCACAATGGGTTTTGCATTAAAAACATGAAGTAAATAGTGTGATTCATAAATAAAAACATGTAAATCATTGATAATGATGTATAAAATATGTGATCAAAAGAATCTTCCATGATTTGTGGTTGGATATGATTTTTATCCAACTCATTGTATGTTTTTATCTCCTCGCCAAGGCTCAGGGATAAAAAACACACAACTCGGATAAAAAATCATAGTCAACCACAAATCATGGGAGATCCTTTGTATATATTTTATGTAACTGAGCTTTGCTGAAGACATTTTATCCTGAAAAATTGTGGTCATGTAACATTACATGTCTGTTTCATTTTCAGTTTGCAAGAATAATCACTTGCTCTCACATTAGAACTGTGGCAAACAGATACATTTATTATAGTGTTTTACATTTGTCATTCATGATAAATTTCATTGAACAGCAAGCCAGCTGTTGGTAAGAAAACTCTTGGCCTTGATTGCCAGCAAATGTTCCAACACTGAACTAGCATATTTCATGTTACAATACATGAATGTACCATATAAGTAATAATTTTAGCCAGGATTCTATTTTGGTATTTTTGGGATTGAGTGTTGAGATTACTAAAATTGAATATTGCAAGCCATTTCTTCCACACTGAAAGTTGGCATTAGATTTCTAGGTATCATGAAATTGCTCAAATTACTATTTGCTAAAATTATGTAATTCCATTTTTTTCAGAACAAATCACTAGATTTCTGACTTGCTAAAAATCCACTTATACGGTATTGAATTAAATTAACTGTTTTTGAACGGTTTTTATTGATGATTTTGGACATAAGGTTAAAAAACTTAATATTAAAGTTTTTTGACAATGTGTCTGTCAGTGAGTCACATCCGTATGTATTTTTTCTCAGGTTGATATAGAAGTGGATAGAGATCCAAACAGATTGTTAAAACCTACAGCAGGCTGGACATCTAGATTGAAGGACAAGGGACCGACAGGGTCAGGGCCTGTCTTAAATATGCCCCACAGGTATGATATAAATAAACAAGTATGATAAGTCAACAATGGCTTTCACCCTGAGAAAAACCTGCAGTTCCTATTTGCTCAATTCTTGAGTCCATCAAACAGCAAAGAGTTTGGTCAGTAATGTGCATTAGATTTTTTTAGTGTTTTTTACACAATGCATTAAATAGACATATTTGAATTCAGATTGGTCCATTGCATACTGGCTTTGTTGAAGAATGTAGATTTGAATTATTTCTTTTTTAGGGCTATTCCTTCCTGGCGCCAAGGAATGACATGATGTCCTGCAACTGGTCTATTTATGATGTTAATTGTGCTTTTTTTTTCTTAGAAGAATAAAATCATACTTTCAAGATAATTTTGTTGTCAGTTTATATGCTTAACATTTTATAGTAAGGCCATTTTAAAAAAAATTGTTTGGTTGCCCTCTCCCGCCCAACTGGCTAAGAATGGCCCGACTCAAAACTTTTTTTAACATCCAAGAAACAATTATTTCTTTAAGGATTCGAGAAAATAGATTTTGAAAATTCAGCATGTCGATTTTTTTCCGGGGGGGGGGGGGGGGATTTTCCATCTACCCACCGACCCAATTTTTTTCCTCCTAAGTTGGGAGAGAGCAAACAATCATAATTTTGAAGTTGTCCTGGCTAAAATATTCTTTAAACATGAATAAAAAAGTAGATAATGTTGTAGATGATATTTAGTCTCCACTGTGGACTCGGAAGTGTGATTATTTAAAAAAGAAATAGGTCTAGTTTGACCCACTGGCCTATGGAAGATTTTTTTTTTTTTTTTTTTTTGAATCGTATATAGGCAATGGAAGACATAATGATGAATATTTAAGAATGAAGCTTATTTTAAACTTTCACCTGATCAATCATCTGTAAATTAGGGCTAATACACACATGTATATATGCTGAAATCTTTTCCACTGCTTCTGGGTATACAGTAGACAATTGCATGGTCTTGATGAGCAACGTGATTCAGTCCAAATTATGAAATTCATGGCCCCTGGGTCAGCAGTTTTGGTTAAAGGGTGAGGCTCTGTTAAACATGCATTTTTTTTATCTTTGAAAATCTTCCTCTATGCTCCTGGGTAGTAAGCAAACAAACTAAGTGCATACTTATGATGAACAAGTACGCATCTTCTAAAATTGTGATTCATCGCCCATAGGTTAGGGCTCTGTTGATTATATAAAGAAAATGCATTAATTCTTTGAAAATCATCTTCTCTACTTCTGGATATTTAGCAGATAAACGGAGTGCATAGTTACTGTATTCAGGGAAAATTTTGCCCCCATTTTATTTTTGTCCTTGTGGCAAGTGGCAAATTTCAAACAGCATGGATTCAAACTAAGAAGCATCATTTCTTAATCAAAACTATGTCTAGGCAAATTTAAAATGGGATCAAATTGACTGCAAATGTGAAAGGGTGAAAATAACACGAGCAAAACAACCCTATATATTATGATGAACAAGTGTATTTCTTCCGAAATTATGAACATTATGGCCGCAGGGACAGGGATTCTGACGCAAGGGCGGGGCCGCAGGGACAGGGATTCTGGCGTAAAGGCAGAGCTGTGTTGAATGCATAATGAAAATGCATTATTTCTTTTAAAATCTGCTGCTCTGCTTCTGGTCATCTAGGAGGCAAACAGAGATCAATGATGTAACCAAAAAAAGTAATTTTTTCCCGATGTTTGAAATTCTGGACCACTTGACCAATAAAAGAATAATAAGAAAAGAGAAAAAGATACAAGAATAATGGAAGGATCTTACGTTGAAGACAGAAGATCCTGATAATGAATAAAACTTTTCGATCCCAGTTGGCAGTTAGATGATACCAATAATGAAAATTCCTAAAAAAAAAATTATTGCCCATCTTCAGGACACCACTACCAGAAATCAGATTTGTCTACTGGTAAAAACGTGAAAGGGGTTCGGAGAAATGATTTTTGTCCGTCCTGAGGGTGAACATGAAGATTCTGAAACCTTATTGCATGTATCTACATATTTGATAGGAGGAATCGACTACTGTGAAGAGAAAAATTTAGGAAGAAAATTTGTGGAGAGAACAAAAAAAACCTTTTTTTTCGATCCTTCTTTGGCCTACAGGGTGAACATGGTGAACAAGAAGATTCTGAAGTATCGCTGCACATACATCGACTACAATATTCCAGTTCGCATACAAACATCGTTTTCGATCCCCTAATTGGATCACAGGGTGAAAATGGAAAATCCTGAAACTTTAGTGGACATTTACAGGACACAACTATAATATTTCAAAAGATGAATCGGGTATTGCACAAATAAAAGGGTAAAAGGAGTTTGAGGAGGAAAATTTTGTTGAAAACTGTCGTTATCTCTCTCTCTCTCTCTCTCTCTCTCTCTCTCTCTCTCTCTCTCTCCTTATTCTGCCATTGTAGTTACAAACAGGAACAGGGGAAGATCAGACATTTTTTCATCGGCGGGTCATAATCAAAGCAAAATCGTACAGTCTAAGCTTCATCCATTTATGAAAAAGAAGCTCATGTATTAAAATATTTCAAAAGAGCAGAAGACAATGTACTAGCGACGAGTTACTAGCAAATGACTTCAGCCCCTTCTCAAAACTGTTACATAAAAAAAAATCGTAAACCAGTATCTTACTGAGCTGTCCATGGCCGTAGGAACGGGGGGGGGGGTGCTCTCCCTCCAATAATTTTGCCGATATATAGAATACTATAGAAAACATAGCTACTATATGCTTATGCCCCCCTCAATACATAACGTCTGATGACTTTTTTTCCTTTTTTTATTTGCTTGTCAAGGAAGTAGTTGATAGTGCCCACCCCCAACTGAAAGTGTATGGTTGTGCCCTCTCAAGGTGAAATTGCTTCCTACGGACCTGCTGTCCAACCTCGACCTTATTTCGGAGGGGGGGGGGGTGGCTCAGTAAAACATTGGGAATGTTATACTGTCATTTTGATTTTAGTATAATTTATATAGAAAACTATTTTTAAAGGTAAAACAAAATTTGTTTTATATGAAGAAGTATAGTTGAATATACAACTGGTCAAGACCCATAGGACCCCGGGGGTGGAGTGGATGGGAGGGATTTGGGCATTTATTTCACCAGTATATTCTTTAGTTACCTTACAATAGAAAAAAAGTTTATTTCTAGCCGTATTCCCTGAATAATTTTTCAGTACATATATAACAGAAATCAAAGCTAATTTACGATAGTGACTCTGTTCAAAGTTAATAGCTGATGTCTTTTTTTTTTTTGTTGGCTTGTCAAAAATTTATGTTAGATTACAAGTACCCAAAGTGCAATTGTTCCAGGACAACAGGCCTGTGTTCTGCATATATATTTGTACTAAATACTATACATAGATGCCAGTCACGTAGTATCGGAAAAGGGGGGGGGGGGCTGCCCTCCACTTTTATCCAAACACAACATTGAATTAGCCCCTTCGGTTCCCACTGATTTTTGTTGCAATATATAGTGAAAATAGATAATGTGATTTTGTATTGATAAAATTTGGTTCTTTGCTTTTTACGGGCATGTCTTCTTCAAATATAATTGTACTGAAAACTATATATATGGTTGCACATAAACCTTTGCTATCTTAAACACAGAGCGCGCTACCCTACGCCCCCTTTATATCCGCCACTGTAATGTATTACATGAATCAGATATAAAATTGCAAGTAAGTTATTTTTCAAAATTTTAATGTATTATATAAAAAGAGGGCAGATTTTAAGAGATCTGTGTGCATTTGGACATGTTCTGAAAAAATACTCCAGAGATCGAGTTGACTGATCAAGGTAAACTTTTTTATTTCATGCTTGAATTCATCTTTTGATCTTCCATGGCCCATGCGCGATAGCTCAAACTTCCGGATCGTGAAAAGTGTTCTTATATGTAGTAACACCATGATTTCCCGCCATCTCACTGATTCTTAAAAAGTCCCAGTTACTCGTGAAAGGTAGTGTTTCTTCTGATTTACAGATATTTATTTGTATTTAACATTTGTAAAACATACTAACATCGGAACCCTTGAAATGGGCTCAGTGGTAACATTCAGCGAACAGTCAGACCAAATTAACTTAAGATGTGTCACTCCTCAACATGTTTTTCCTTTTGAGAAAAAGTTCTATCTAATAACCTCTGATATCAAAAGTATCATTTAAAGTTTAATTTTTATGAAATTTTTGAATCAACTAACAATGCAAATTGTATAACATTAAGTTAAATAAACTGATAAAAACACAAAATTGACTGGAAATAAGGTTTTTGAAGAATGAAAGGATTCTCAAAATCTCCTTGTTTTATTCAGTTTGTTGAAACTTTGAACCCAAGTACTTTTAATTGTAGAATTTTTTTATGATTGGAATATACACACAATCTCATTATTTTAATAGCCATACAGCTTTAAAAAATAGCTTAAAGGATTTTGCTATATAGTTGAATTAGCTATATAGCTTAAATAAGCTATCCAAAATAGTTTGATAAAGCTATTTCAAATCAGTTTTTCACCATCATCTTGTTTTTTTTTTTTCTACGAGAAATAGACAAAAAGTCACAAGAATATCATTACTCATATTTGTATTATTGACTATTAAAAAAAACCCTATCCAAATCATTGTTTTAGCATTGCTGCTTTTGAACACTTTGAAGCAAAAGCTGTATTTCCATTGTTAGTTATGGTATGCTATTGTGGTCAGTGAGGCATGACTGAGTATGAATGCATCACTATATGCTTACTTGTTACTTATCAATTATCCTAATGACCACAATTGACCTTTATAATTTCATTCAAGAAGTAACTGTGTGGTCACAAATCATTTGTTTCAAGTAGTCCCAAAATATAGCCTTGAGTTTAAAGTTTTAAGGAGATGCAATTTTTTCTTGCATTGTTTCCATAACAGTTCAAAGTTGAAAACCTTAATTGCATGAAAGTGAAAATTTTGGTTTTACCTGCTGAAAAAAAGTATTAGATCTAAGAAAAAAGGATGATACAATAGCTAAATCAAGATTTGTTTATTGTTTAACATCCCTCTCGAGAATTTTTCACTCATATAGAGGCGACACTAAATCAAGGTAGTCATAAGTTAATTCAAGCTTTAATTATTAGATTTAAGACAAGAGATTTGGTGAACCTGATCAATGACAATGTAGGTGGTATTTTTAGAACACATTTTACTTTAGCTCACCTGAGCTGAAAGCTCAAACTTTTCTGCTGATATTTTGAACAGCATCCATTTAGCTGTTCGTCTGTCTGTCCAACTGTAAACTAATTTCACATTTTTGCCTTCTCAAGGACCACTGCTGGGGCCCAAGTTTAAGTTTTTTGAGGGTTTTTTTCAAGTACTTCTATGCTTGTATTGATCAAAGATGTATGAACAATGCTTCTAGTATGTTTCATACCAGTCAGGTTTCAGTTGCTGCATTTTAGCCAAAGAATGGCCAGGTTAATGTTTTTTGAGCAGATATTTTATGTAAATTAATATAGCCTTATACATGTTGAAGAAATATTTTGAATTACATCAACATTTTTGACCCTGACCTTGACCTTGAATTCACTTTTCTCAAGTTTGTGTTTAGCCCAGTTTTAAGAAACAAATGAAGATATTAATATCAAACTTCATTTGCTGATACATTCTGGTGAGTTCAATAGAACTGCATCAACATTTTGAACCTGTGGCTTCACTTCTTATATTTGTATTTGGCTCATTTTCATACAAAATATTTGAGTTATTTTCATGTAAGCTTATGCATTGATACATAATGTGGCAGGAATTAATCAACAGTTACTGTTCCAATTTTTTTTTACCTTGTCCTTCCCAATGACCTTTGAATTTACTTTTTATTGTCTCTAGGCTTAAAACTCGGTATAAAAGAAACTATTCAAAATATTTTCATCAAATTTTATTCACAAATACAAATGAACCTTGGGCAGGGCATTCATGCCCTATGGATATATTTCTAGTTTACTTGATTTACTGACACCTATTCAAAAGACCTTTAAATTTCAACTTTATGAACATTTTCTTTACCTCGACCTTTTAAAAAAATTGTGTTTAGCAGATTCAAACTAAATGTTCAAGATATTATTATCAAGGCTTTTAATGCTGATACATAACTGCACCAAGATTTTGTGACCTTGATTTTTACTTGACCTTGACCTCACTTTTCTACAAAGAACCTATCTAAAACTGAACACGTCTCGTAAATAGGCATACTTCATTTTCGATATCACTATATAAGATATCAGCACCAGGGTATACTCTTCGCATTCATTACACCTGACTGCTTTATTGTCATGGGTATCGGTGTGGAATGGCGACCTGTGTTCATGCCGGTTATCTTGCATTACTTTTGTTTACATTTTATTGCAGTTACGTATATTTGTGTCTGTTTGTATACTGCACTGACCTGTGCAACTGTTGTAAATCTCTTTGGTATCTTACACTTCTGCATTAGAAGAAGCACGCAGTTATTTTTCTCGCTACCAAGTGCTGTATAGCACATGTCCATCTACACCGGTGACAGTTGATTACACTGAACAGTGACCAAGTGAGCGGCTCTATATATAGGGGCCCTCAGATATAGTGAGAGTCCAATCGAATATGGCGGACAGATTCTTTTTACGAAGCGTGTTCAGCTTTAAGATACTTTTATCAAACCTTACAGACAGATACATAGTGAGGCATCCTCAACATCACATTTTTATTTCACCTGAGCTGAAAGCTCAAGTGAGGTTTTCTAATGATCTATTGTCCATTGTGTCTAGCTGTCTGTCCTCCTGTAAACTTCTCAAGAACCACTGGACCAATTTTAACCAAATTTGGTACAAAGCATCTTTGGGTGAAGGGGAGTTTAAATTGTAAGAATGAAGGGTCAAGCTTTCTTACAGGGAGAGATAATCAAGAAAAGACAAAAATAGGGTGGGGACATAAAAAAATCTTCTCCAGAAAAACAGAGCCAGAAAAACTGGAATTTATATGGAAGCATCCTGGGGTAGTGTAGATTCTAAATTGCTCAAATCATGACACCTGGGGGTAGGGCGAGACCACAATGGGAAATCAAAGTTTTACATTGAATTAGGATGAAAATATTTTTGAAAATCTTTTTCTCAATAACCACTGGGTCAGAAAAACTGAAACTTAAATATATGGAAGTATCCTGAGGTAGTGTAGATTCTGAATTGTTAAAAATCATAATACGTCGGGGTAGGGTGGGAGTTTACATTGAAATATAAGGAAAAAATCTTTAAAAATCTTCTTCTCCAGAAACACTCGGCCAGAAAAGTGAAACTTATGTGGAAGCTACCTAAGGTAGTGTAGATTCTTAATTGTAAAAATCATGGCCTCCTGGGGTAGAGTGGGGTCACAATAGGGAATCTAACTTTTACATTAAGTTATATAGGAAAAATCTTCTCAAGAACCACTGGGTCAGAAAAGTTGAAACTTGTGTGGAAGCATCCTGGGTAAGTGTAGATTTTAAATTGTTCAAATCATGAGTTTGACTCCAGGAGTAGGGTGAGGCCACAATATTGAATCAAAGTTTAACTATCATGAAAAAATCTTTAAAAATCTTCTTCTCTAGAACCACTGGGCTGGAAAAGCTGAAACTTATCTGGAAGCTTCCTGGGGTAGTGTAGGTTCTAAATTTTTAAAAACATGACCCTGGGGGGTAGGGTGGGGCCACCATAGGGAATCAAATTTTTACATTGAAATATAAGGAAAATTCTTTAAAAATCTTCTTCTCAAGAACCAAGTTTGCTGGGCCAGAAAAGCTGAAACTTATCTGGAAGCCTCCTGGGGTAATGTAGATTCTACATTGTTGAACTCCTGATCCCCAGGGGTAGGATGGGGCCACAATAAATATTACAAGGGGGAAAATCTGGTAAAAGTTACTCTGGTGGGCATTGAGGCCCATGGGCCTCTTGTTTTTCCTTCACATTTCCTTTGACCTTGACCTCACAGGGATTTTCCTGTGTAGGGCTGAATATGGGCCCGGGATTCCCAATTGCAAAATCCCTCTCTTTTTCCCAAAAATGAATCCATAAAGTTAACTTGATATAAGTTCTGGTAAAAAACATGGCCAGGTTTGGAAATCTAAAGGAAATGAACAAAATTTTAAGAAACTTGGCTAAAATTTTATTAAAATTGATCTATTTTCTGATTTACACTTTAGAATAATTAAGTAAAAGATCAATTTTATTAATCATAAGTGTTTATTTCTTGAAAAACTTCATGCAATAAAATTTCCCAATGAGTGATAAAATGTTGTTTAATTCCCAATTCCAAGGGCCTGGGCCCCATTGACCCAAAATGAAGTGGAAAATCCCTGCCTCACTTTTCTTAAACTTGTGTTTAGCTAAGTTTCAAAGTAACAATATAAAATTTTTTTTATCAAACTTCATATGCTGATACATATTGGAGTGATCTATTTAACTTGTTCAACTTTTGTACCTTGACCTTTCTTTGACCTTGATATCACTTTTCTTAATCTTGCATTTAGCTAAGTTTCAAGGAAATTATTCAATAATATTTTTATCAAACTTCATATGCTGGTACATATTGATGGAAGCTTTTGAATTGCATCAACATTTCCCCCCTAACTTCCTTTGATTTTGACTTCACTTTTCTTTAAGCTCAGTTTAAAAAACAAATCAAGATTTTAATTATCAAACTTCAAATGATGATTTATATTAGTAAGCACTATTGAACTGCATCAACATTTTTTGATCTTGACCTTTCCTTTGACCTTGACCTTACCTTTCCTACATAGCATTTGGTTCAGTTTTAAAAAAATATTCAAGATATTTTTGTGTACTAAGCTTATGCACTGGTGCATAATTTATTGAGAGTTTCAACTGTGTTCATTTTTTTACCCCTTGACCTTCTCTCTGACCTTTGACTATGCATAAACTGTTATATAGAAACTATTCAAAATATTTTTATCAAACTTCAATCATTTTCATTTTCAGTTTTCATGTTACATTACCAATGAACCCTTGGTGGGACATTCATGTCTTTTGGACATGTTTCTAGTTTTACAAAAGTCTTCCCTTAAAAATTCCCTCCTAAACAAAATTTACTTCATTAAATTTGGTAATTTCAGACTAGTAACAAATTTATTATATAAAAAAAAAACTTTTTGAAGAGACCTATGGGCCACAGACTCAAAAGTTTAAAGTACATATATCATACATGCATACATGCATATATATTTTGTGTATTATAGAATTATTGTGGCTTCTTCCCTGGTTATCCAATTAGGAAGAATCTTATATTTAGAGGCAAACACCTATATGTGTGGGTATTACTATCTTATGACAGCATTCAGTTTTTAGCTCTACTGGTCAGAGACCGGAAGGGTTTATGCAATAGTAAGGTGTCTAATGTTTGTCAGCCTCTCCGTCTGCCTGTCTGTCTGTAAACAATTTTTCAAAATGCTACTCCTCCTACAGTTTTGGTCTGATTTCAATATTACTTCTCACATAAGTAGACTACACTAAGATACATAATACTCTATATCAGATTTGATTTCAATGAACAGTGTTGCCATGATTACTTAAAATTGAGATTTCTGGGAAATACTCTCAAAAGCTTTGGAAAAACTTTTAAAATGCTATTACTGTTCATGGTAGCTCAGTCGGTAGAATGCTCGCTTCATGATCGGGAGGTCGTGAGTTTGAATCTCAGCCGCGACTGACCTAAGTTGATAAAAAATGGGTAGCAACTGTTCCTTCTCCATGCGCTCGGCACTTTGAAGTGAAAGTTGCGGGTCCTTCGGATGAGACCTTAAAAACCGAGGCCCTGTGTCAAGGCAGGCGTTGGAATGATAAAGATCCCTCACTGCCCAATGGCCCTGAGTGCCGAATAAAGATCAAAATTTGAAGCCCTTCACCGGTATATGGTGACGTCTCTCTTTTGATCTGATTTTAATATTACTTGGCACACAAGTAGACTACACAAAGATACATAATTTTTTATTTTGGTTTTTGATTTCGATGAATGGTGTTGCCATGGTTAATAAAAATAAAAATTTCTGCAAAGTACATTCAAAACGCTACTCCTCCTACAGTTTTGGACTGATTTCAATAGAACTTGGCACACAAGTAGACTACACTAAGATACATAAATCTCTTTATGGGTTTTTGATTTTATTGAACGGTATTGCCTTGGTTAATAAAAATAGAAATTTCCTTGAAATACTTTCAAAATGCTAACACTCTTACAGTTTTGGTCGAATTTCAATATAACTTGGCACACAAGTAGACTACCCTAAGATTAATAATTCTCTTTATCAATTTTTAATTCTGATAATTGGTGTTGGCATGGTTACTAAAAATAGAAATTTTCTTGAAATACCCTCAAATGCTACTCCTCCTACAGTTTATGTCTGATTTCAATACAACTTGGCACACAAGTAGACTACACTAAAATACATAATTCTCAAATTTATTTATTTTTTGTTTTTGGATTTTGTTGAATGAAGTTGCCATGGTTGCTAAAATAAAAATTTCTGTAAAATTCTTTTAAAAGGCTACTTCTCCTACAGTTTTAGTCTGATTGCAATAAATCTTGCCACAAAAAGAGACTTAATCAAGGATCATTATTCTATTTATTGCTGTTGCAAAGTTTGAAGTCTAAGTGCTACTTTTATCTTTCCTTTGTTATAATACAAACCAGTAGAGCTACAGTCTCGGCAGAGACTTCTGGTTCCTTCTTTTGTTATAAATACAAACCAGTAGAGCTACAGTCTCATCAGAGACTTCCGGTTTAATTATTACTTGTGTGTTTCCAGGACATAACTTCTGCTTTTCAAAGGAAGCTGCTTCTTTTGAAGAGGATTTGATGGCCTTCCACTCATAACAAGACACAAGCGTCCACACTCATTGGTCCATGGTAAATGTCTTATGAAGATTGTTAATGCACATTAGCATCCCCAGTAAATGCTCCCAAGAGACATAGACTTGAAATCACCCTGAAGGACAGGTATAGAATGCAAGTACACATAAACTTCCGTATGTTGACATTGGTGGGACTAGTGGAAAATGTCGAGATATCTGGGGTGTCAAGTTATCAGAGAGTTGAGACTGGACAACCAAGATTTCACTGCATAGCAAAACAAAAAAACTATAGTTTATTACTTATTATTTTATTCATGAATTCAAGAGTTAATTATTCATTTTTAGCTATACCAGTCAGAGACCAGGAGAGCTTATGCATAAGGCATCCTTCTGTCTGTCTAGCTGTCTGTAGGTCTGTAAACAATTTTTCAAAATGCTACCTCCTACAGTTTTGGTTTGATTTCAGTATAACTTGGCACACAAGTAGACTACACTAAGATATATAGTTCTATTTATCGGTTTTTGATTTTGAAGAACAGTGTTGCCATGGCTACTAAAAATAGACATTTCTGTGAAATACATGTACATTCAGAAAATACTTTTCCTACAGTTTTAATCTGTTTTCAATACAACTTGACACACAAGTAGACTACACTAAAATACATAATTCTTAACTATAGTTTGGTTTTTAGCTCTCCTTAATTTGGTTGGGGGAGCTTATGTAAAGCCCCTTGGCAAGGCTTTCAGCATCCCAGGTTAAAGTTTTTGGAGCAAATTTTTTTCAAGTACTTCTATGCCTTAGATTAATCAGAGCTGCATGGAAAATGCTTCTAGTATGATTTCTTATATCGGTCAAGGTTTCCGAAGCTGCATTTTCAGCTAGAGAAGGACTAGGTTAATGTTTTTGGAGCACCTTAATGTTTTTGGAGCAAGTCTCATTTCCAAGAAACTATAAGCCTAATATTGACCAAACTTGCAAAGATAAGACATATAGGGATGCACTCCACCAGCCTTGCCTCAATTGCTGGATTTGACATACACTGTCCAAATAAGTGACCAGGTTAAAATTTTTGGAGCAGTTTCTTTCTAAAAGGACTTTAAACCATATGCTAACCAATTTTGCACTGAAGATATATTGATTGGTGCACTCTACCAGAGTTGCTTTGGGTTGGGGATTTGATCTACATTTTTCATATGAGTGAACAGGTTAAAGTTTATGGAGCAGGTTCATGACTAAGAAACTATAAGACCAATATGAACCAAACTTTCATGGATGAAACATCAAAAGATGCACACTACCAGAGTTGTTGCAGGTGCTGGATTTGACCTACATTTTCCAGATGAGTGACCAGGTTAAAGTTTATATACAGCAGGTTCATTTTGAAGTAACTATAAGCCCTTTGTTGACCAACTTTCATGGTTATTCCATCAGGGGATGCACACTCTCAGCTTGCTTCAGACCAAAATTGCATAAATGTAGCATCTAGGGTTGCACACTACTAGATTATTAGTTTTTAGTGTGGTACTTAACCTTATTTAAAGACAACATTCATTGCAGTGAGGTCTGTAATCTCTGATTATCTGTTCAATTTCCATACAAGTAGACTACACCAAGATATATATTTGGTGCATGGGTGTTTGATTTTTGTTTTTAGCAGTGTTGTCATGGTTGATAAAAATAGAAATATCTGCGAAATACATTCAGAAAGCTACTTCTCCAACAGTTTTAGTCTGATTGCAATAAATCTTGCCAAAAAAAGAGATTAAACCAAGGATCATTATTCTATTTACTGCTGTTGCCAAATTTCAAGTCCATGTGCTTCTTTTCTCTTCCTTTTTTATAAGTGTAAACCAGTAGAGCTACAGTCTCACCAGAAACCTTATTTTTAGCAATTTCTCTATTTGTTTATTACAAAATCTAAGAAATTATTCAAAAATACATGTATGTTACTGATTTAACGTGTTCTTTCTAGATATCAAAATCTTTTTAAATTTAAAGAGTGTTTCCCATCCACCACCTACTGGGTGTAATGTTTGCTTTTTTTGGTTAAAACAAGATTTGACATGTACCGTGTAAACTTCAAACTATACAAAGTCGAGATACGCAAAAGCAACAAAAACTAATACATTTATTATTTTATTTCAAAAAGGAAACTAACAAAGATGAAATATCTCTGTACTTGAACTAACACAGTGATGCATTTTTACAAAAACAGATTGTAAAAAAAATCATTCTCTCCAAATATATTGTATACAATTCAAAATGTTTGCTATTCACTGTAATTCAGTTGCATTTTTCCCAATCAAATTTATGATAGGTTAAAATTAATATATTAAATAGACGTTGGTATACTTTTGCAAAAAATGTCCCTTCATTCATTCTTTTATCCAAATGTCAGTCACAGTCATCGATGGATTCAGCGCTAGAAATCTAGGGCTGGCGAAACAGCAGGAGGAACAGCATGCCAACATCGATGGAAAAGAGGTATTTCTTAGTTCTTAAGAAATGTGAGGTAAGAGTTTTCCCTTCATTCATTGTTTTGTGTTTGCACCACCCACTAAGTACTAACCCATCCCCCTCCCTCCCCTTCGCACTTGTTCTGCTCTTTCGTTTCAGAGGCACAGTCGTCGATGGATTCAGCGCTGGAAAGCTAGGGCTGGCGGCGGCTATAAGGAGGAACAGCATGCCAACATCGATGGAAAAGAGGTATTTCTTAGTTCTTAAGAAATGTGAGGTAAGAGTTTTCCCTTCATTCATTGTTTTGTGTTTGCACCACCCACTAAGTACTAACCCATCCCCCTCCCTCCCCTCTGCACTTGTTCTGCTTTTTCGTTTCAGAGGCACAGTCGTCGATGGATTCAGCGCTGGAAAGCTAGGGGTGGCGGCGGTCTATAAGGAGGAACAGCATGCCAACATCGATGGAAAAGAGGTATTTCTTAGTTCTTAAGAAATGTTAAGGTAAGAGTTTTCCCTTCATTCATTGTTTTGTGTTTGCACCACCCACTAAGTACTAACCCATCCCCCTCCCTCTCCTTCGCACTTGTTCTGCTCTTTCGTTTCAGAGGCACAGTCGTCGATGGATTCAGCGCTGGTAAGCTAGGGGTGGCTGCGGTCTATAAGGAGGAACAGCATGCCAACATCGATGGAAAAGAGGTATTTCTTAGTTCTTAAGAAATGTTAAGGTAAGAGTTTTCCCTTCATTCATTGTTTTGTGTTTGCACCACCCACTAAGTACTAACCCATCCCCCTCCCTCCCCTCTGCACTTGTTCTGCTCTTTCGTTTCAGAGGCACAGTCGTCGATGGATTCAGCGCTGGAAAGCTAGGGGTGGCGGCGGTCTATAAGGAGGAACAGCATGCCAACATCGATGGAAAAGAGGTATTTCTTAGTTCTTAAGAAATGTTAAGGTAAGAGTTTTCCCTTCATTCATTGTTTTGTGTTTGCACCACCCACTAAGTACTAACCCATTCCCCTCCCTCCCCTTCGCACATGTTCTGCTCTTTCGTTTCAGAGGCACAGTCGTCGATGGATTCAGCGCTGGAAAGCTAGGGGTGGCGGCGGTCTATAAGGAGGAACAGCATGCCAACATCGATGGAAAAGAGGTATTTCTTAGTTCTTAAGAAATGTTAAGGTAAGAGTTTTCCCTTCATTCATTGTTTTGTGTTTGCACCACCCACTAAGTACTAACCCATCCCCCTCCCTCCCCTTCGCACTTGTTCTGCTCTTTCGTTTCAGAGGCACAGTCGTCGATGGATTCAGCGCTGGTAAGCTAGGGGTGGCGGCGGTCTATAAGGAGGAACAGCATGCCAACATCGATGGAAAAGAGGTATTTCTTAGTTCTTAAGAAATGTTAAGGTAAGAGTTTTCCCTTCATTCATTGTTTTGTGTTTGCACCACCCACTAAGTACTAACCCATCCCCCTCCCTCCCCTTCGCACTTGTTCTGCTCTTTCGTTTCAGAGGCACAGTTGTCGATGGATTCAGCGCTGGAAAGCTAGGGCTGGCGGCGGTCTATAAGGAGGAACAGCATGCCAACATCGATGGAAAAGAGGTATTTCTTAGTTCTTAAGAAGTGTGAGGTAAGAGTTTTCCCTTCATTCATTGTTTTGTGTTTGCACCACCCACTTAGTACTAACCCATCCCCCTCCCTCCCCTTCGCACTTGTTCTGCTCTTTCGTTTCAGAGGCACAGTCGTCGATGGATTCAGCGCTGGAAAGCTAGGGCTGGCGGCGGTCTATAAGGAGGAACAGCATGCCAACATCGATGGAAAAGAGGTATTTCTTAGTTCTTAAGAAATGTTAAGGTAAGAGTTTTCCCTTCATTCATTGTTTTGTGTTTGCACCACCCACTAAGTACTAACCCATTCCCCTCCCTCCCCTTCGCACTTGTTCTGCTCTTTCGTTTCAGAGGCACAGTCGTCGATGGATTCAGCGCTGGAAAGCTAGGGCTGGCGGCGGTCTATAAGGAGGAACAGCATGCCAACATCGATGGAAAAGAGGTATTTCTTATTTCTTAAGAAATGTGAGGTAAGAGTTTTCCCTTCATTCATTGTTTTGTGTTTGCACCACCCACTAAGTACTAACCCATCCCCCTCCCTCCCCTTCGCACTTGTTCTGCTCTTTCGTTTCAGAGGCACAGTTGTCGATGGATTCAGCGCTGGAAAGCTAGGGCTGGCGGCGGTCTATAAGGAGGAACAGCATGCCAACATAGATGGAAAAGAGGTATTTCTTAGTTCTTAAGAAGTGTGAGGTAAGAGTTTTCCCTTCATTCATTGTTTTGTGTTTGCACCACCCACTTAGTACTAACCCATCCCCCTCCCTCCCCTTCGCACTTGTTCTGCTCTTTCGTTTCAGAGGCACAGTCGTCGATGGATTCAGCGCTGGAAAGCTAGGGCTGGCGGCGGTCTATAAGGAGGAACAGCATGCCAACATCGATGGAAAAGAGGTATTTCTTAGTTCTTAAGAAATGTGAGGTAAGAGTTTTCCCTTCATTCATTGTTTTGTGTTTGCACCACCCACTAAGTACTAACCCATTCCCCTCCCTCCCCTTCGCACTTGTTCTGCTCTTTCGTTTCAGAGGCACAGTCGTCGATGGATTCAGCGCTGGAAAGCTAGGGCTGGCGGCGGTCTATAAGGAGGAACAGCATGCCAACATCGATGGAAAAGAGGTATTTCTTATTTCTTAAGAAATGTGAGGTAAGAGTTTTCCCTTCATTCATTGTTTTGTGTTTGCACCACCCACTAAGTACTAACCCATCCCCCTCCCTCCCCTTCGCACTTGTTCTGCTCTTTCGTTTCAGAGGCACAGTCGTCGATGGATTCAGCGCTGGAAAGCTAGGGGTGGTGGCGGTCTATAAGGAGGAACAGCATGCCAACATCGATGGAAAAGAGGTATTTCTTAGTTCTTAAGAAATGTTAAGGTAAGAGTTTTCCCTTCATTCATTGTTTTGTGTTTGCACCACCCACTAAGTACTAACCCATCCCCCTCCCTCCCCTTCGCACTTGTTCTGCTCTTTCGTTTCAGAGGCACAGTCGTCGATGGATTCAGCGCTGGTAAGCTAGGGGTGGCGGCGGTCTATAAGGAGGAACAGCATGCCAACATCGATGGAAAAGAGGTATTTCTTAGTTCTTAAGAAATGTAAAGGTAAGAGTTTTCCCTTCATTCATTGTTTTGTGTTTGCACCACCCACTAAGTACTAACCCATCCCCCTCCCTCCCCTTCGCACTTGTTCTGCTCTTTCGTTTCAGAGGCCCAGTCGTCGATGGATTCAGCGCTGGAAAGCTAGGGGTGGCGGCGGTCTATAAGGAGGAACAGCATGCCAACATCGATGGAAAAGAGGTATTTCTTAGTTCTTAAGAAATGTTAAGGTAAGAGTTTTCCCTTCATTCATTGTTTTGTGTTTGCACCACCCACTAAGTACTAACCCATCCCCCTCCCTCCCCTTCGCACTTGTTCTGCTCTTTCGTTTCAGATCCACAGTTGTCGATGGATTCAGCTCTGGAATGCTTACAAGAGGAAGAGCGTGGAATGAGGAGAATCTTAGGACTTGGCATGATTCTGTCTTATTTCTGAAGGTCAGTCTCTATTATTCTTCAAAGTTTTGTTAATTATTTTTCAGGGTATGTGCAATTGCAGCCTTATTAGATAATTTAACCTTTGCGTCTTTATGAGTTCGAAGGATATCATAAATAATTTTTATAAATATTATATGATCAAACCTGGGAGTGGCTATGATCCAATCTCTTAAATATAAACCTGGTAGAGGATTATAACCAAAGAATTAAAACAACAAGAAATAATGTTTTCAGAATTTTATTCCTGTCCAATGATATCCCAATTTTTATTATAAATTACTAATCAACAACATCATGAATATGTATGATCACGCAATGCCACTTGCTAGATTTACTATAGGACCCCTTTGAAATTCTGACAAAGTTTTAATAAACGTAAATTTCTAAAATTAAATTTCATAAATAATAAATAAATAAATAGATTTAACTTACATCGACATTGTAATAATGACTAAGATATAAAATTCCACAAGTCTGGTAATGACTATACAATATTAGTTTCTACAAATCTGGTAACGACCGAAGAAGAAACCCTGAAAAATAATTTTTAATGTAAACTAACCATTAACACTTATATATAGCATAACCTAACCAAACTTGACATTGTGCAACCCATTTGGTCAACTTAAATTGTACGTAAAAGTTGTATATGAATTTCCACAACTGGAAACATGAGAAAATGGAAGTACAAAACATACAATAAACATTGTTCAGAGATGAATTATAAGATAAAGCAATGATATACAACAAAATAAATACATTTTACACATATCGTAATAATGAATGAAGCTAACAGATGTATTAAAAATGAGATAATAAAGAAATACACATTTTATCAACACACAATTGAAAATTGTCACAATAACTTAATATTTGGGAAATCTTATTTTCGCAAGATACTGTTTATAAGTGAAGTGACATATTTTCAGTCATTGCTCTATAAAATTGTCAATAGACAAATACTAATATGAGAAAAAAAAATTTCTGATTAGAAGGTGTTGAATAATTACATTAAAATAAAGTTCTCACAAATAAAAGTGATTTAATTACAGTAATTATCTATGTGAATGTTAAGTAACTATTATAAATTATCCAGATGAAAGAAAACTGTAGCCAGTATAATATGTTTCTAATCATACTAAGCTCTGAGCAGTAATGATCTGTAATGGTCCTAACTCTATTGTAGCATTATTTAATGTCGTGAGGGGATGCTCTGCTTGGCAGCTACAGATCTTCTTCAGTTTTACGTCCTCAAACAGAGCAACTAGAAGACAAACACCTGGATAAGAGGAAGAACACAGCAAGAAAAGACCTTACCTGAAAGGATCTACACTTTTGGAAACCAGAGCAGAAGTATGTCATGAGGCCCTCTATGCAGTCAGATATAATACTGTGTATATTCATCCTTAGGTATTTCTATTGTAATATTGGAAGTAACTGTAAATCAACCATTGTTCACAACAACATTTATTCTCTGTTTATCAGTTTAATAACTCTTTGAGGACTAAATTTGGTGCCTGAGGAATTTTTTTTTTACTTAATTACACAATAATAATTAAAACAAATACTTTGCTGCAAGAAATATTTGCAAATATATACATTTGTGGTATCTCTCTATTAAATAAACATACAGAGAGTAAATATCTTCATACCTGTATGAAGTTTTTCGAAGGTCATAGGTCATTACGTGACCTAATCACACAGCACAGTAATATCTACATAAAAAGACTTACTCTACTTAGTAATACAGCATGCTTTTCATGTATAAAAATGTACAAAATACGCAAGTAAAATAATTGATATTCATTTTATTTACAATGTAAATGAGTATTTAATACAGTTCTTGATTGATTTTACATAGAGAATAGAAAATTGAGTGTTATAAGTTTCATGTCTGAGATCCCTTTGTTTAATAGTTACAAAATTAATTAAATACAAAATCATCTTCAAATTTTCAGTCTAATCAATAAAACTGAAAACAAAACTTTTCTTAAGAACAACTGTGTAAATAATTTATCAGGATCTTATCTAGCATCACAGTGTCAGATAATGTAAAGAAAATCACAAATCCTGTAAGCATATTCCCAATAAACCTTAAAGTGGAAGGGCATACACTAGACTAGACTAGACACTAGTCTAGACTAGCTGAAATGCGGAATATTAATTGCTTATATCATGTAAATCTAAAAAGTGCTGGGAGTTGATTCTGGTCTGAAGAATATTTTTTAAATTCTTTATGATGTGATGGCGAAGTGGAAATTTTTTGCTATATTTCAGACATATTCTTGGCGAAATTGTGCAGACTTCCCAAACAGCACAGACTAGCTCCCAGCACTTCTCAGGCAAGGGATGTAAATTTTAATATATATCAATTTTTATGGCAAAAAACAACCGGATGCCCATGCACTAGCATCATTTTCTACATTCAGCCTAATAATTCTATTTGTATTTTGCGACACGCAGCTGATATATACAATGTAAATTGTACTGAGTACGACATGAACCTATTCATTACTGGTGACTATATTACATTTCCTACAATTTTATAGGTACCATTTTTACAGTGATTATTAAATGTAATACATATTAAAAACATGTTAAGATAATATTTTCCATTGATTTCCTTAACATAGCTAAGCATGACTGATTGATGTTGACCCTTCAGGATGTGGAAATGAGCAGCTACTGTGAGCCAGATGGGAATTGGTGGAAACAACTGGAGAAGGCAAGATTGATGGACGTTGACCACACAGACCACAGATAGGTTAAGGACACTCATAGGAAGTATGCATTATATATTCCATAAAAAAGATTCAATATTAAAAAAAATATAATCAGTTTAATTTTGTTGAATGGAAATTCTGCTATCTGTACAAGTATAAAGGGTTCTCTTCTGAGTTTGGCTAAAGTGACAATTCACTGATAACACGATCTGCTTGTCACATGACAGCTAGGTTAAAATTAGAAAAGATGCGTGCAGCTACAAAAATTGTGAAAATTTTAATGAGATATGGATACATTTTTTATTTTGAAATTGACCGTTTTTGTTGAGACAAATTCCGTCATGTGAAAAAGTGCTGGGAGAAAGTTTCTAATACTTGGGAACTATGACAAATTTAGCCATCTTTTTATAAAATAGAGAAAAAAGCAAAGTATGCCTTGAAGATATATTAAATGAAGCACACAACCAGCTCCCAGCACTTTTTGAAACGGAGGAATACAAGCTACATGTGATTAAAAGCTAAACATTTATAGTAAAGCTGATAAAGTTGAACTTTTGGGATTAATGAGAACCAGACTCTGTCAGTTATTTTAGTTTATTAAAGTAGAAGTATCCTTTGGTCTTATTTCTTATCACAAGACTGATGTACATTGACCCTCCAGGATGTGGAAATGAGCAGCTACAGCCAGACAGGAATTGGTGGAAACAAGTGGAAAAGACAAGACTGGTGGACATTGACTCTCCAGGATGTGGAAATGGGCAGCTACAGCCAGACAGGAATTGGTGGAAACAAGTGGAAAAGACAAGACTGATGGACATTGACCCTCCAGGATGTAGAAATGAGCAGCTACAGCCAGACAGGAATTGGTGGAAACAAGTGGAAAAGACAAGACTGATGGACATTGACCCTTCAGGATGTGGAAATGAGCAGCTACAGCCAGATAGGAATTGGTGGAAACGAGTGTAAAAGGCAAGAATGATGGACATTGACTCTCCAGGATTTGGAGATCAGCTTCAGCCAGACAGGAATTGGTGGAATCAAATGGAAAATATGTGACTGATAGATGTTGACTCTCCAAGATGTGGAAATGAACAGCTACAGCCAGACAGGATTTTGTGGAAACAAGTGGAAAAGACAAGACTGATGAACATTGACCCTCCAGGATGTGGAAATGAGCAGCTACAGCCAGACAGGAATTGGTGGAAACAACTGGAAAAGAAGAGACTGCTGGACATTGACCTACCCAACAGCAAGACATATCACAGTAGATAACTGTCACTGATCAGGTATGTGACATAATCAATGATTGAAGATCATTTTTAGAAAAGTACAGCAAAAGAATATTTGATCCTTGAACTATATTATTTAGATATGGTTGTTCTTTTTTTAATTTACTGATAGATGTATATTAACTTCTATTTAATTAGTGTGCTTTGATGATTTGTTGACAGTACCCAGTAGGAGACTCGGGTGAAGTCATGTGGATGTACTTGACATGAATGACAAGGAGCCCTCAGGTATGTGAAAGTTACCCTTAGCAGGCCATTCTCTATGACCTTTGGTTTCTCACTTTTACTTTCATTGGACCTGATTATTACCTTTTTCATTCTTTAAAAACAGAAACTAAAGGAGTCAGTAACCATTACCCCTTTCACCTCTTTCCTGAAAAGTAATTAACACAAGACACTTGCATCTGACAGGTTGAAGAGGAGCCTTAAAAGGATGGTGTTGGTGAAGTTTTCTTTAACAATGTGGAACCTTTAAGGAATTGGAGGGAGCAACTGAAAAATGCAATGCTGAAGGATGTTAACCCTTCAAGACATGGAAATAAGCAGCCACAGCCAGACAGGAATGAATGAAAAATAAAACTGGAAGAAGCAAACTGGAATTGGTGGAAACAACTGGAAAAGACAAGACTGATAGACATGGACCCTTTAAGATATGGGGCAGCTATAGCCAGACAAGAATTGGTCAAAAAACCTAGAAAAGGCAAGACTGATGGATGTTGACCCTTCGAAATGTGGAAATGAGCAGTTACATCCAGACAGGAATTGGTGGAAACAACTAGAAAAGACAAGACTGATGGATTATGACCTTCCCAACAGCAAGACTTATCATAATGGATAACTGTCACTGATCAGGTATGGGACATAATTAATAATCCAGGATCTTTTTTGAAAAAGAACATTATGTTAGAGCTATATAATATTTTGCTTAGATATGTCTGTTCTTTTCTTAATTTCTGCTTATACTTATTTAGATGCAGAAGTATATTAATTAACATCTATTTTATAGTAAGCTTTGATGTTTTGGTGACAGTACCCTGTAGGAGACTCAGATAAAGTCATGTGGATGTGCTTGACATAATGAATGACAAGGAGCCCTCAGGTAAGAGAATAAGTACCCAAGTATGCCATTCTGTAAGACTTTGTTCTTCACTTTCACTTTGATGGTAAATAAAAATTTTATAGGTCCTAATGAATAATTACTTTTTTCTCATTCATTGACAGAAAATAAAAGTATTGAAGAGGCATATCCTTAAAAGCTTGTGATCGTGTTTGGAGAAAAACCAAGAAAGATGACATTGCAGAAAGCCAGATCTGTGAAGCACAAACAAGCACATCCAGTTTAATTCAAAACAAATTTTTTTGAGACATTTGTTTCGGAAATGGGTGTCTGAGTTGTAAGAGGGTATGGGGTCGCCCACTCAGACATGTGGGTTTTCTCCGGGGACTCCGGTTTCCTCCCACACTGACCCCATTCTTTTTCTTTTTCTCTATGCTTATGACTAGTTATGCAGTGATATGGCATGTAACTGTTAATTGTAATAGTAAATGTTAAACTGTGACAGTGAATAATGAATTGTGACTAGTTATGCAGTGAAAGTACATGTAAATGTTAAATTGTGACAGTGAATGATGATTTGTGACTAGTTATGCAGTGAAAATACATGTAAATTTCAAAGTGTATTAGAAGTTAATGTTAAATTGAGGTAGTGAATGATGAATTGTGACTAGTTATGCAGTGAAAATACATGTAAATGTTAAAGTGTATTAGAAGTAAATATTAAATTGTGACAGTGAATGATGAATTGTGACTAGATATATAGTGAAAATACATATAAATATAAAAAGTGTATTAGGAGTAAATGTTAAATTGAGATACACATGTAGTGAATGATGGATTGTGACCAGTTATGCAGTGAAAGTATATGTAAATGTTAAATTGTGACAGAGAATGAAGAATTGTGAATTGAATAATGTTAATTTTGTCTGATCTCATTGGCTAAGTTTTGTGCAAAAAAAAAGAAACAAAACAAAAACAAAACAAAGAAAGAAAAAAGACGAAGAAAACAAAGAGACAAACAAAAAAAAACATGGAAGAAAAAAAAATGAAAGAATATGAAACAAAGAAAAAAAGAAAGAAAGAAAAAAAGCACAAAACTTTTAATGCTGCCTGCTTGAAAAAAAAAAAAAAAAACATTGCTTCCATTTATAGGAAAATATGAAAATTGCATTTTTTTTTCTCAAGCAGAAGGTTCCAAGCCCTTAAAAGCAGAGGAGAAGTTTTTTGTGTTATACATAAATGTAAAATATATAATACTAATTAATGATGTCCCAAAAGTTAAATCCTACAAACAGCAATGGACTGCATGAAGATGGATGTGCCCTATAAAATTCATCCCCCCCCCTCCCCTCAAAAAAAATCTATGGGTCTTTAAAAATTTACCATGACTTTGTAATTTATTTTTTACAAAAAATTTATTATTTGTCTCATTCTATTCTCTATTTGAAAAATAATTTACTAGTACTACAATTCATACTAGAGACTTTTTGGATGCAAGTCAACTATTCCTTTTTGATAAAGCAATTACTTTATAAATACCATGAAACATATATGATGTCGATGAAAAATAAGGAGTGAAGCAATGTGACATGACCCTCTGAACCAAAAAAAAAATTTCGTTAAAATGATTTTATTATAAGAAGAATAGTAATACCGCACTTTCTACAGAAAGTTGGGTATATTGTTGTTAACTTGGTCCATCTGACACACAAGATGGGCAACCCAAAGTAAATAAATCTACTTTAAAATTTAATTCTTACTAAGTATTAGACTTATTGTTTTGTTGATCCCTTATCAGAATATTTTATTGTTTTTGAGCAACATAGCTTCATCCATTAGTTTATTTTTATTTTATTTCATTACTTCTAAGAATTCTAACAGTGTTGAATTATGCTCTGGTACCAGTAAGTCCTTGGGCCTTTTTGTAGTTTCCAGAGCCAACCTGGGTATTCACCGCCTGGCTTTATTTCTGTGTCATTCCTATGTTCGTTATGTTTGTGTGAATATATATATATTTATATATATTTATATATATATATATATATATATATATATATATATATATATATATATATATTACACAATCTTCTTAGCTCATCCATATAAATTTGAGTTGAGCTTATGCTATAGCACACTTATGTTTTATCCCCTTCATTGGTTTTGATGTTGGCAACCCTCTTAAAATTTTAAGAGTTCTATTCCTAAGTAACTATAAGCCTACACTGTACCTGGACCAAACTTTTATGGATGATAAATCTAGGGATAGACACTACCAGACTCGCTTCAGATGATGGATCTGACCTACATTTTCCAGATGAGTTGCCATGTTCAAGTTTTGGAGCAAATCCATTCTTAAGTAACTACAAGTCCTACCTGGACCAAACTTGCACAGATGATGCATCTCGGGACACTCTACCTGTCCTGCTTTGGATGCTGAAGCTGATTTTTTTTTCAGATGAGTGAATATTAGCTCCACCAGAACCAAACTAGCATGGATGATGTACATGTATCTGGGGATAGACTCTACCAGACCTGCTTTGGATGCTAGATCTGACCTACATTTTCCAGATTTGTGAGCAGGATAATGATGAAATCAAGTGCATTTCAATGATATGATTTAATATGCAAATTTATCATCACCCACTATCAAAGAAGAACATCTTTTAATTGCACTTTAAATGTGCATGATTGTATAATTCTTAAGTAGATTTGAAAATGATATAAAGACTACTCGCTCTTTTACAAAATTAGGTATTCCAAAGAGCTCGCGCAAGTGCCCCTTCCCTCAGGATGAGATCGACTCAGTCATTATCCAGTGGTCTGATGAGACATCACAATGAGGGGTCCAAGAGAGGGTATTGTCTACGTTACTCAATGAGATGGATGGAATCGGAATCAGATTGGATGAGAAAACAGATTCTTTAGAAACAGGAGAGGTATAAATCTGACCTCTCTGAGGTGGATATAAGAATTTTAGTCATGGATAAAAACATTCCAGTGATGTACATACATGTACATATAAATGCTTGAAGTAATGAAAATCACAATGCTTTATGTGCCTTATTTCTCATGGAAATTTAGGTGTTTAAATAGCATTATACTATGGGTTAAATAATTGTCACAGAAACATTTAGTGCCTGTGGTTATATGGTATGAAGAAAAAAGAAGTTCTAAGATGGATTAGTCTAAGACATAGCCAAAAAGTGTATTAGTACTTTAAGTAATTGCCACATCAACTGGACATGGATAAAGCTTTCACCTGCAGACGGGACAGATTTGACAGATCAGTTTTTGTACCCCCACTGGATATACATATGAATTGATACATGTTTACATGATGCATATTTTTAGCTCTTCTGAGCGAAGACTCAAAGAGCTAATGCTATTGCCAAATGTGCAATGTGCGTTAACTTTTTAGAATATGGTATATGGGCCAAATCTCAAGATTTTGTCAAATTTGTCACAGAGTATTCTTGTTTCAATTAAGATCTTTTATTTATACTAAAAGTAAGGATGTGACTCTTAAACAAAGGAGATAAGGTAAATAAAAAAAAAAATAGTGGTTGCTTAAAAATATCAAGAACCAAGAAATTAACAACAAACTTATGCATAAGGACGAGGATATGTTGTTGTAGATTATAATTATTCAAGGCACCACCTAGATGCAGAGGACATGATCTTAAGGTCACTTTGAATTTAACCTAAAATTATGTTTTGTTAAAACATATTTTGCTCACAATAAGTTCATGTCCAAGGATCATGAAATCTTCATGCCAAAACATTGACAATTGATTTTACTACCAGTATTCTATAGCCATAAAAATTTATGAATATATTTTTATCCCCCGCCATGAATATGGCCGGAGCATATAGTGTTTGTCATGTCCGTCCTTCTGTCCTTCCGTCACACTTTGTGTTTAGCTCTGTTCAAAGCTCAGTTTCAAAGAAACTATCCAAGATATTTTTATCAAACTTCATATGCTGATAGATATTGATGAGAGCTATGCAACTGCATTAACATTTTCTGACCTTGACCTTTCCTTTGACCTTGACCTCAGTTTTCTTAAATAAGTGTTTAGCTCAGTTTTAAAGATACCATTCAAGATAGTGTAATCAAACTTCATATGTTGATGCATACTGATGTAAGCTATTCAACTGTATCAACATTTTTTGACCTTGACTTTTCTTTTGACCTTGACCTCACTTTTCTTAAATTAGTGTTTAGCTCAGGTTTAAAGATACCATTCAAGATAGTGTAATCAAACTTCATATGCTGATACATACTGATGTAAGCTATTCAAATGCATCAACATTTTTTTTACCTTTCTTTTGACCATGACCTCACTTTTCTTGAATTAGTGTTTAGCTCAGTTTTAATGAAACCATTCAAGATATTTTTAACAAACTTCATATGCTGATACATACTGATGAGAGCTATTCAACTGCATCAATTTTTTTTACCTTGACCTTTCCTTTGACCTTGACCTCACTTTTCTTAGTTTTAAAGATACCATTCAATATAGTGTTGTCAAACTTCATATGCTGACACATACTGATGAGAGCTATTCAACTGCATCAACATTTTTTGACCTTGATACTGCATCAATATTTTTTTACCTTGACCTTTCCTTTGACCTTGACCTCACTTTTCTTAGATTTGTGTTTAGCTCAGTTATAAAGAAATCATTCATAATATTTTTATCAAACTTCATATGCTAATACATACTGATGTTACCTTTTCAACTGCATCAACATTTTTTGACCTTGACCTTTCCTTTGACCTTGACCTCACTTTGTCAAACTTCATATGCTGATACATACTGATGTAAGCTATTCAACTGCATCAATATTTTTCACCTTGACCTTTCCTTTGACCTTGACCTCACTTTTCCTAATTTGTTGTTAAAATGTCGCATTACTAATATACCCTCGGCGGGGCATTCATGTCCTATGGACATATTTCTAGTTTTTATATATGAAATATTTTTAATCCAAGAAAATCTCAAATTGTCTCCATTCCATTGCAATTGTCATACACAGGAAAACAAACAAATTGACCCTCTGGTGTTAAATGGAACCTTAGAATCATGTGACCTAGCTACTGGTAATTCATTTCTCTCTGTAGAAGAAACAATTAAGGCTGTTAGTAGAATATGTAGTTTGTTTAAATCATGATCCCCATGTGGTAGAGTTTGGCCATTACAGGGCATCAAAGTTTTGCATAGAAATACGTAGGAAAAAATCTTTTTCTTAAGAACAGCAAAGCTGCTTTTATTTATAATACCCGGTATGTGTATTCTAGCTAACTTATTTAGTACATTATTTTTAAAGACTACTGAGGAGATTTGTATATGTTTTATATTTGGTCAGGTTTCTTGGTGATGGACATGATGGATGGGCAACTTAAGCTTAGACCAACCAGAAATCAAATGTATGTGTAAAAAGAGAAGATAAAGAATTAGTTTTTAAATGAATCATGAGAATATTTCCATGTTACCAATTTAAAAGCATTTAAGTGTTTAAAGGGCACTACAATATAGGAAGGGTATTTTTCCAGTTCAAAATACTGTTTGACTAATGCATGGTAAATATTGTAAGATCCATGGTGAAATCTGGCTCATTCCAAAAAATGTTTTTAATGATATTTTAGATAATATTTTTACCTAAGCTAAAAGCTCATGTGAGCTATTCTGATCACATTCTGTCTGTCTCCTTCTGTCCATCAGTCTATAAACTTTTCACATTTTTTAACGTATTATCCAGAAGCACTGGGCTAATGTCAATCAAACTTGCCACAAAGCATTCTTGGGTTTTGTTCAAATGAACGGCCATGCCCTCTTTCAACCATTGGGCCAAATAGAATCTCAGGTGAAACCTCATCAAATAAGGTAGATTCAAGTTTGTTCAAATCATGACCTCTGGGGGTTGGGTGGGGCCACAATGGGTGATCGAAGTTTTACATAGGAATAGATTGGAAAAAATCTTCAAAAATCTTCTTCTTAAGAAGAGCAATGCAATATCTAATCATATTGATATGGAAGCATCCTCAGGTTGTGTAGATTTATGTTTGTTCAAATTGTGATCTTCAGGGGTAGGATGGGGCCACAGTGGGGATCAAAATTTTACATAGGAATATAGTTTTAAAATCTTAAGAACAGCAAAGCCGTGATTAGTCATATTGATATAGAAGCATCCTAGGTAGTGTAGATTCAAGTTTGTTCAAATCAAGACCCCTGAGGGTAGGTTTGGACCACAATCATCGTTTTAAATAGAAATATATAATAGAAAAAATCTGCTGATAAAGAACAGCAGGGCCATGTTGACTCAGGTGAGCATTGTGGCTCATGAGCCTCTTGTTATAATTGTAGATTTGAAGGTAACTGGGTTGCATATCTATGTTGTCAGATATTTTGCATGCATTAGAACTTCCACATTTACTCCTTATCAGCAAGTGTTCAAAATTTAGAGCTTTATTTGGTTCACTGTTCGTTTTGAAGCTTGTAAGGTTTTCAATCATTAAGTGAAAGCTTTTAAAATGAGGCTGTTTATTGGGTTTTCTTTACTTTTTGTCATTGGATCTAACTTTGCAATGGATGATACATTAAGAAGTGTACTACAGGAGTTAAACAATTTGAAAAAGACTGTTGCTGAGCAAGGGCAGATAATTCAATCTCTGCAGACAACCCTAGATTCAGTGACAGGCCAATTCCAGAAACAGCAAAAGGAAACTGTGCTTTTAAAATCTGAGCTTAGTGCAGTAAAGGAAAAGATTAACTGGCAACGGAATGAGATTCCAGAAACAAATCAAGGAACCAAACATGATGCTAAAATCTTCAAGGAAACAAACCAGGTTCGTCAATTCGTATTTAGCCTCGCAAGGAATAAAAATTAAGTGACAAATTAAAGGGGTTTGAATATATTCATGATTTTTTTTTATCACATTTTGAAGGCAGACAGTGTCATGTCCTTGAAATGTTGTACCTTTATTACCTATTTTTAAAGAGAAATTTTAGTTATACAGTATTTAAATCGTTGTTGATATATACTTTTATTTTCAGAATGAAACACTTGCATCAAAAATTGTTCCTAATGAGAAAAGACTTTCAAGGCATTTCTTGCACCTAAGAACAAAACGATTAAGTAAGTAAAGGGAATTTTATGAAATACTTGCTGTGAAAAAAATATTTATATAAAATAAACTATGCATGTTGATAATTTGAGATTTCCATCTTGTAACAATGGAAACAACGGGTTTCAAATTTACAGGATTAAAGTAAAAGTGTAGAAAAACATAAACAAAAACATATAAGCTGAAAAAAAAACAAACAATGCTCCTTTTCTTTCTTATTAAACTTGTTTGTTTAGCCTATCATCAATAATGCATAAATCTGGGTCTTTCAAAGAATTTCCTTTTCAATTTTCATTTACGTAGAAAATGAATGTTATAAAGAATAAGGTCAAAGACTAATTATTTCTAAAAGTCCCGTTTTTATTATTTTTCACTTTAATATCAGGACGGTATAAAACAATGTTTTTGTTTATGAACATTGCTGTTTCTTGTTTGCTTGTCAATTTTTTTTTGGACCCCCCCCCCCTTTTAAAAGAACGGGCCTGTCAAAGACATAATGATAGCTATTCAAAAGGCATAATAATGCTTTTTGGAAAAGCGTAATAACGTCTTTTTTGCATTATTACGCCTTTTAAGTTTTTCTCTATATATTGATCCTTATAGGCATTTGTAAATAAGCGACTACGCCAAATGAAAAAAAATCAAAGAAAATATAATAATAAGAAAATAAAATTTTATGTCTTTCAGTTAAAAGACGGATTTTTTTCAGTCATGAGTTTTTCTCTATATATTGATCCTTATAGGCATTTGTAAATAAGCTACTACACCAAATGAAAAAAAATCAAAGAAAATATAATAATAAGAAAATAAAATTTTATGTCTTTCAGTTAAAAGACGGATTTTTTTCAGTCATGAGTACATTTTAACATAAAATAAATCCTGTCCAAATCAAAGCGTTGGATATCCACTAGTAAACCATAATAAGGTCCTCTACACATGCAGCCTTGAGGATGCTGATTCCTTGTAAAACCATCTACATCTCTGATTAGTGATTTTACTTTACCTTGATACCTTGGGGGGGGGGGGGGGGGCTTAATTATGAAGTTTATTTGAATGATTTTCAGCCATGATCATAGTCCAATAACATCACATTATATCTGACCACAGGTATGCCATTCTGTAGTAAAGGTGTTTATTTCTATTTTGTTACCTTTAGTTTCTCCGACACTCGAAGTTGGATTTACGGCAGCCAGACATAGTGGCCCAACTGTTCACGAAGGTGGAATTATAGTTTTTGATACAGTCATAACTAACGCAGGTTCGGCCTATAACCCAACGACAGGAATCTTTAAGGCGCCATCTGAGGGACTGTACGTCTTCTTTTTCAACATTGAATGTTCTAAAGACAACGGTGATACTCACGCAGAACTTGTAAGAGATGGGGCTCGTTTAGAAATTCAGTCATACTGTCATGGACTGGGAGATTATGATAACAGTGATACGTTAGGGGTACTTCATCTGCACACTGGCGACACTATCTGGGTTAAATTATACGGTGGTGACAATAGAAATTTTGGATCAAAAACAATTTTTTCTGGATTTTTAATTTAGAGGTTGTTTAAATTCTTGATTAAATATGTACATTTTGTATAGATCAAAAGAATCTGGACTTTAAAAAGTCTCCTAACTGAAAAATACACTCCTCCTCCTGTGTGATTTATCAGTTTTCACTATTGATTTGATAATTTTTTGGACTAAAACGAATATAGATTAGGTGTTTGATTCACTATTTTTTGTAATTTGTATTTGATTAAGTATTTTTAATTAAAACAACACGTCATCTCTTTTCATTTTGATCATTCTATCATTAGTGAATGATATGTATTAATATATTTACCAATTATTAAACTAAGGCAGGCTACTTACAAATAAGTTGTATAACAAGTATTTTAATTGTTTTATTCCCTGTTCACAGATTTGTTTTTTTTTTTTTTTTGTTTTTTTTTTTGGTTTTGTTTTTGTTGTTGTTGTTTTTTTTTTTTTTTACAAAACAAAGAATTGATTCGACCCTTTTAATAGGTTATTGCTTCACAATGAGCAGTTTGGACTGAATTTCAGTGTTGAAAAGACGCTAAAACTTTTATTCTGCGAGTTTCTTCAAACAAAAACTAATCGGTGGCGTCTACGACCTACTGACACATTACTACCAAGCGACTGTGATGCATTTTATATATGTCATTAAAACAGAGCTTAAGTTTTCTCCAAAGCGAACGCAAAAAGTCCTCTAATGCATATTCGGAAATATCCCGATAACGAAAACGTTTTCAAAATATATGTACAATCTATCATTAAGTCAAATGCTGACTGACGTTTTTCATTCTAATTGTTAGGCCATTATTTACCCACTGAATTGTCGACGGATTTTTTCCGTTATTTCCCAATCATGACAAGGAGCACACGGTGGGTGTGACCGCTCGGCAGGGGATGCTTACTCCTCCATGGCACATGATCCCACCTTTGATGTTTTAGAGGTCTGTGTTTGATCTGCTCCTGATTTATTGTTTGAATAAGAAGAGAGTTCTCCTCTTACAGCTTTGATTTTTTCGGAAACAACACTTAGAATAGGATTAGAAAACGTCAGGATGGCCAATTCTGTATTTTAAATATAAACTAAAACAAATGTTTTGAGTCTACGTTGCAGGTGCTACTTTTACATGGTAAATACAAACCAGTAGAGCCACAGTCTCATCAGAGACTTCTGGTTTTAAAATGAATTTTAGAGAAAACATAATATGCATATCAAAATAGAAAAATCAGAATTTTTTTATTTGATGCAAGACAATTATTTAACCAACTAATTGCTTTTTGAGGCATTAATCCATTAGTACTGTGATGCTGTATCTAGCCCTATGCAAGCGACTGTTTAAAAAAAGGGGGGCAAATTTTTAAAAAATCTGACAAGAAAAAAGAAAAAACATATATATATATATATATATATATATATATATATATATATATATATATATATATATATATATATATATATATATATATATATATATATATATATAAATTCTTAAACTGACCAAAATGTGGGGGCCAATTTCCCAAAATAATCTTACAGCAAGAAAAAAGGAGGAGGACCTGCATATAAATGAAATTTTACTATAGCAAAATACTATACTCAGAAAAGTAGGGGTTGCTCCCCCCCCCCCCCCCCCAACTGCGTTCTACGGGCCGGGCCTGTTATGGAAACGTATTTTTAACATTTGGATAGTATTGGGGAGAACCTTTTACATCCCAGATTTCGTAAATGGAATACGTCTGCTATTTGATCGGATTTACTTAATAAAATGCTTTCTTTTTTTGTTAGTACATGTATGGGAATTAATATTACAGCTCTTGCAAAAAAAAATGTTATTTTTCTCTGCAATAGCTCTTACAAACAGAGAAAGACACTTTATTTTTCTATTTATACATGTATAAATAATCATACTAAGTAGAAGAAGTACGTTAAGTATTGTATTATTGATATGTATGTCAAATCACAGGAGTTCGCATACCTATCAATTTTAACGAAATTTTCAGTAAATATAAAATATACGTAATACCTATAATAATAATGTGTTATTATAATAGGTATTATACGTACTTGGTAAAATTGATAGGTATGCTAACTCCTGTGGTTTCATCGACGGAAGAGCTGCTGCTCAAGGAATTTACACAGGTGGCTTGCTTTAACGGGGTTTACTGATTGATAAACGACTGAGGTTTTCATAAGGAATAAAGGAAATAATAATCAGTGGATATCAATATTAATATAATCATAAAGAATATTCTCTTTTAATCTATAAACTCATTAATAACAACTAATGTAAATATATATGTCGTTTTCATCCAATTCTTAACGCATTTGGGTAATGCCTTTCCAAGTGCCGTGAAAAAAAACTATAAACTTATTAATAACAACTAATGTAAATATATATGTCGTTTTCACCCAATTCTTAACGCATTTGGGTAATGCCTTTCCAAGTGCCGTGAAAAAATGCAAAGCACTGAGTCTAGTTTCTTTATATTTTCTTTTCGTTGGGATCACGAATCTGAGTGGAATTTTCCTGATGTTTTTGATCGGAATGTTGTAAAAATATTTTCCCAATCATTCTTCTGCTGAAAAAAATTATATCTCATGAAAATGCACTTATCATGAATAATTAAAATGTAACCCTTGTGTACTTATACCGTATTCCATAGACGTATACTAAATTGTGTTGTTACGATCGGGTTCACAATTGACCGATTGGCTGCCTTTACCAAATGAAATTTAATTTCCGTCATGTTGTTATTGTGCTCTGGTCAAGAACGGACGAATGGGGGGCAAGCAAATAAATTATTAGTACCCAGAGGAAAGCATTGTACTGTTTTTGGTTTAGGTATGATTTTGTGCAATCAATTTTTTTGTCGGACAATTATCAATCCATTGATTTTGAACAACAGTTACAGGTTATTTCTTGTATCTAACAGCAAACTCGATATAGTTATTTGATCACCTTTTTTACTGGGCGAACAATTCTAAGGTAAATATTTACCAAGTTGAATCGACGAAAAGCTTTCCAACATGTAATTATCAGTTTAAAAGCTCATTTTTTCCCCTGAAGATCAAAGATCATTTTATTGCAGAATCGCTAAAAAAAATTCTATTGACCCTTAAGGCCCGAAATGATGATGGAATCCGCGCATTTTGTGGCCAGAATATCAATAAAAAATTCTCCCTATTGTGATTAAGACAACGGAGTAATATTTTGACTCATAAATGGATTGTTGAGTATCGTATGGTGATCGATTACGAACACACTGCATGCAAGGGTTTCACATGTATATACACAAGTGGGGAAAGCAAACCGAAAACAGAATTCCTATCCCTGTCATATCTCGGATAAATTATCCATAAATCGGTCGCAGATCCTGCTCAAAGAGTCCGTTTTAGACATGTCCTCTTCCACTAATTGGCAATTGAGTGTATTGTCTTTTTAGAGAGCAGTTATAACTCATGGAATTATGCAATTCATTGTTGAGAGCTTAGTGTATTTATCGATATGCTGACAGGAATTGGCGAGAATTTCACACATCGGGTAAGGTTTTTTCTTTCACTTTTTTCAAAAAAAAATGTATTCATTGATTTGAATAATCGGAAGGGTTTCAGAGTATATCCAAAATCTGTTCTTAATATATTCCATTTTTCCCAATAGAAAAACAGAAGGTAAAAATTATAATTCGGAGCTCGATGGTCAGTTACACAAAATTTGGGTTTAACTAAGCAGACTTTGGCTGAGTGTTTGATAAGAATGACACAGATCAACTTTGGATTTTGTTCTGGTGAGCTGAACGTAAATGCTTCTACGATGACGAGTTTTACGCATTCAATTCCATTCGGTTTGCTTTATTTTCTACGAAAGACTTTTACCTCCAGAGGACCTTTAAAATATTTTAATTTGGTCGCAGACAGAACATTTGTGTTCTTTCGATATACATCTAGTTTATCTCCTTTTACTTCTAAAATTTTATCTTGATATTAATGATATATGATTAAAACTTATTTGAATAAGGGAAATCCTTACATCAGAACAAAAATCATTGAATACATATATTCACAAAAGTCATTAAATACATGTATTTATCTGCGAAAAACAAACATATATGCTGCTGTGAAATGTTGATGATGACTATGAACATTCCCGGATTTGGGTTTATCGGACAAACTGCATGTTAAGATATGAATTATTTTGAAAAAGAGGGAGAGAAACATTGTAAGAAACAATGCTCTAGAAGAGCCAGACAGAGAGAGAGAGATTAATGTCAAGGCCATCATTATTTGTTACTGTACCTAGCCTTGATTAATTAATTATATCATCAATGTGCGTTATTAACCTTTCGCTCTTCATCTTTTCTTTCCTAGTTTTACGATACATTTGATCGATATTTTATGTTTTCTTTCCCTTTTTCCGATTTGTTAACCTTCAATCTATCAATATGACAAAATTTTCAATTATCTAGAAACAATTGTTTCAATTCGTAACCCAAAAGACTCTATTTTATAATCGATATATCAGATTAACTGAAATATAAATCATCAATTCTAACACTCCCACCAGGAATAAAAGTATGTCAATTATCTTAATTTTTAGAAATATAGATTTTAGTGGGAAAAACATAAATAGATATGTTCAGAAATGAAGTTCCTGAAAATCTTCATATTCCTCTCTCTCTCTCTCTCTCTCTCTCTCTGCAACCTTCGATTTCAACATTTAATTACAAGAGGCTAAAGGAGAAAAGAGGATAGGACAGCCAAGTACATTGCAGTTTACCCCATAGCCCACGCACCTGTACAGTTTACCGATAGGCTCTAGCAGTCTGCGTGTGGAAAAAAGGAAGCTGGGGGAACGAAATAGCAAATTATTGCATTCTGACAGAAGCTGAATAAAAGCATCAAAAACCCTGTCTTGTTTGTGTAATGACGATGCCTTGGTTCCTTATTGATAAACATAGGAGAAAATCATCCCCAAACCCTCTCAAAGACTCTTCAATGATGAGAAAGTCTATAGTATGAATGAGTATTTTCTTACGATGGTCAACCAGGCAGAAATGGAACATATAAACGATTCTACGTCAAGACGACAGGGAGAAAATTAAAGAAAGATGCTTTCTTAGTTCCTGAAGACGGAAGTGTTTATGGATATATTGACCATGTTACATGAACACTTTTCATAATCCATCATAGATTTGCCTTTCTTTTGGAAATGAATATTGTCCGCTTTGGACTATACTGCACATCAATAAACTTTTCTTTTCTAATCAGGAAAAGTCGGAGGTATTGACACCAGAACTGGATACTTTGGAAAACTTGAAATCCGGACATGGCTAATGCAGTGGTGGCGGTGAAGGGTAAGTGTATTTTTTTATATTTTGGATACCTTCAGAATTCTTGTTCCTTGTTAATCATCATATAAAATCAGATGCGTAAAATACACCTTAAATCTGATTAATTTTGGTAAGGTCATTAATTGGTACATGTACTCATATACATATTTACAGCTGTCAGTGCTTTGGCAATAATTGCAATATAATATGGGGTTTATATATTTATAACCTCAGCGCGTGTCATGTGGCTTTTGGAGTTTTTTCTTTGAGTCCTTATTTGGCTATCGTTAAACTAGTTTTATTGGCCAGGAAGGGAGATATAGAGGCAAGAATGATGGAAAGCGAATAAAAAACGAATTGCTGATTTTTTGTTTCTATAAAATATATCATATACATATGTATCAAGTCATTCAAGTGTAATTAAAACCTAGGGTTAAAGTAACTATTAGGTCAAATGTAAATATAACTCATTGTTTTGTGCGCATTAGAATAATAACTTACCTAGAAGGACTTCATAGTTTTCGCATCATCCTTGTAAGTGATGTTGGTTATAAACAGAAACCAAAAAATAGACATAATCCACAAATATGTGGGGGGGGGGGGGGGCTCATTTTTATATCTGATTGAATAAGCTTACCAGATAAATTGGCTTAAAATATGTTTCACATATATACAGTCAATTACTTTAAATAAAAGCAACACATTCATATACTCCTTTATATATGTTTGATTCGTGCTTCTTTCTTTATAAATAAATACTATATATATATATGCTTGAAGTCAGCTTTGCTTGCCCGCATAATGATCTCCAGCCTACCTTTACGGATTAGGATTAGGATTGGAATTATAAATATCATATTTTGATTTTTATGACTTCAAATGAGCTTGTAATTGACTATATATATGTGAAACATATTTTAAGCCAATTTATCGGGTAAGCTTATTCAATCAGATATAAAAATGACGCCCTCCATATATTTGTGAATTATGTCTATTCTAAAAGAGGAGGAGCGGATCGTTACCCTTGGCTAGCGAAGATGAATATCATTAGATACAATGTGAGTCTACATTACTTTTAAAATTGAAGTACTTTAAAATGCAACAAACGCATTTTGATGCAATATTGGTATATCTTTTGTGTGGTCATGCTTAATTGACGGTTGTGGTATAGCTGCGCGACAAGTGAATTTGAAGACATTAGATATATTTTGATATACCATTCCCTTAATGTAGTATGTTAATATGTCGTGGGACGAGTGCTTAGGATAGACTTGAGTTATTGAGGATCTGAATGAAATATACAACATCGATTACCTCTCACCGTGTTTCTGTTTTTATAATTTTATTTCAGTCAGATTAAAAACCTGTTCAGTATTAAAGAATTGTAATTTCGGATTTTTTTTATGCTTATAATTGATCGATGTCTATGGATATGTTTTCAGCAATGATTTTAAAATATATAATTTCGTAGACCGGAATTTTATTTTAAATAATGATGTCTGCATTGCTTTATTGATCAGCGTTATACCTCTTTTAATCAAATATTTACACATTGTTTCTACATAATAACCATTCCTATGTTGTAAATAATTTTTCCATTAATCATAGAACATTCTCCGATACATTTAAACATCTTCAATAATGAGTAATATGATTTATTTACCCATATGCAACTATTATTTGCATATAATTATTGATAGAGATGTACGTTAAAATACAATTGTATTATGATGAATATGCAGTTGCAATTTGTCTTGGAATCGATGATTCGATATCTTTATTGATAATAAAATTGATCCAGATGTCAATCTAACAAGGTTGAAAAAGAATGGTTTCCAAGAATTTTTTGAAGGATCGTCTATCCACAACACGTAAAGAGTTCTTTTAGTTTTTAGTTTATTTAAGACAAAGACCCCAACTAGGGTATATATGAATACAAATGATGCAACAAAATAGCATATAGTTTTTAAAGATATATATAGCGTATCTGAGCTAAAAAATAAAAATACGAGATTGAGTGTACATGAACATGATATTTGTTAATTACGTTCAAATTAAAATTGTCACCGATTTTGAACTTGAATAACCCCACGTTTCTATAGTTAAATTGACTTTAAACTGTGTCTGATATTAGAAAGCGGAGTCGGTAATAAATCGGTTATAAGTCCCCTACCGGTGAAACCGGAGGGGACTATAGGTTTCCTATGAGTCTGTCCTTCTGTCTGTCTAGCTGTCTGTCCGTCCGTCCGTCTGTCTGTCCCTCTGTCAGTCTGTCCCACTTGGTTTTCCGCACTTTTTTCCTAAACGCTTGCAGATATTGAGCTGATTTTTGGTATGTGAGTGTATCTTGATGAATTACAGATCAACTTTGCATTTCGTTCCGCTTCATTGATTTTTGAAGGAATTACAGCCTTTTCAATTTTTAAGGGTTTTCCGCAATTTTCTTCTAAACGCAGATATTGAGCTGATTTTTGGTATATGACTTTACCTTGATTAGTTATAGATTAAGTTTGCATTTCGTCCCGCTTCATTGATTTTTGACGGAATCATGGCATTTTCAATTCTTAACGGGAACCAGATTACACTTGCCGGTAGGGGACTAGTATTGCTAATGCAATACTCTCCGAATGCTTGTTGTTTTAAAATTCTAATATCCATGAAATGCGATTGATTTAAATTGTGTAATTTACAGAAAACCCCATCTTTATATAAAGTAATAAAACAAATGGAAAGATCTTTTTTAATTTTAGTTAGTCTGAACGTATCAAAAAATACGCCATATATGACTTTAAGCAGTTGAGTGATCTGCTCTTAGATCACAAATTAAATAAATTGAAATCTGCAGTACGGTAATATAATTGATACATTTAAGTATCGATATAAACCTGATTTGTTGAGAATGATTTAAGAAAAAAAAATCGGTGTCATTTCCTAAAATATCATTTGAAACACAGGTAAAAACATAAGAGCATTGATCTGAAATTGTTAACTGATTCTGGCAAAAAGTGGCCGACTTATGGGAGGCGGCAAATCCCTCCAAAATAACCTAAAAATAGAAAACCGATCTATAAGCAGGTCGACTTATAGGCGAGTATATACGGTATAATACTCTATTTGTAACCAATTCAAGCTTTTCTTAGCATTTTAATAGGCCAAAATAATTAATCGAAAATATTTTACCCATGTAAAGAAGCAACAGTGATTTATGTTTATCAATACTAAGTTTTCAGTGAATATTTTTCCTGCGGGTAAATGGCAGTTTCCCTATATTGAAAAAGAAATACTAGTATAGGTAGACTAAGTATTTACATCTTTACGTGATGTTATGTTCTCAATGCCCCAAACCATTTTCATTAGTGTATAGAGGGCCTTTAATTCTAAATGGTTTCAATTTTGATGGGAAAGGGCAGTATTGATAATTAACAATACATGTTTAAGTACTCTTACATCCTATTTGGATTTCATTCTCATATATTTACATCCACTGAATTTTATCTCCTTTATTTCTTAAAGGAACTGGGACACAGATTTGAAGCTATAATTTTTTTAATAATATCATGATTTATATGTTGTTAGAGCATTTCACATCAAAATATATTAAACGGGTGTTTAGAAACTTCTTTTATCTGAAAATTATTTAAACTACGAATTTCGGGACGTGTTTGATTGACATATATCCTTGCACTTTCACAAAGCAAACTTTATCCAAAATACTTAAAAAAGTAGAGATTTAGTTGTGTATTTATAAAAAATATGAAAACTATAATCCAGAAAGTTAAGAGTAGAAATACGAGAAAGCAATACCAAACTCATCAGTATTGTTAGTCCGTGCTCAGTGATGTGTGCAGACTAAACAAAATGAACACACCCGGTAAAACGTAAACGCTAACAATAACAGAGCTCGTGCCCTGTTTATAAACACAGACGTGATGTTAGGAGGAATGAAGTTAATTGTCATTGAATTCATAGAATATTCAGGCAAGTTCAAATCATTAAACTGAATTTATATTTTGAATAAAATGGACATTTAAAATTGTAATCAATGAAACTGTATCCAGGCCCCTTTAAGAAAACCATTGTCGTTTATCGGCTAAGCATATCACCTCAACAGATTTCTTGAGCAGTGGCTCTTCCATCAATGAAACGTACAATGATGTACATATCAATAATACATTATTTAACCTACTTAATCCTACTTTAAATGAATTTTTGTACAGATACAAATGTAAACAATAAAATGAGTTTTTCTTTGGTTGTTAGTACGGGAATTAACATTGCAGCTATTGCAGAAAAAAAATTACATAACCGGCTTACGGGTTATGAATTTTTTCTGCAACAGCTGCAACGTTAATTCCCGTACTAACAACCAAAGAAAGCATTTTATTGTTTAAATTTTTGTCAAAAATTGAAACCAGAACAGATTTGTAGAACCCTGACTACTGATCTTCCATAAGGTGTATCGAATACATCGTCGATCACTGCTTCGTTGCTCAATGCAAAGTACCAATCTTAGGTAGGAAGCGATATTAAATATCTATCTTGTACACTGTAATTACAGACTTGGAACTTTCATTCATTAACGAAAAAGCCACATGCTGAAGAGTGTTTTTCCCCTGAAGGTAATTTAAATACCAGCATTACTATGACATTTTTCCATCCCATAAATTAGCTCACCTGAAATAAAATCATAAATTTATAGGAGGTTTTCTTTTTGACTTAGTTTCCTTTGTGTGTGTGTTTGGGGGAGGGGGTGGGGGGTGAGGTCATAAAATCAGTAGCTTTATGACTACGATGACATAGACAACGTTTTCTGTCGTAAAAGAACTAGAGCATACTTATCGGAATATTTAATTTAGAAGGTCCTAAACCCTGAAGATTTGAGTCAGCCAAATGACTTCGTTAACTCCAGTTGTCGAAAGACATGGAAAAAAATGTCATTTATATAACTCGGGTGATATAATCATTAGGTTGCGTAAGTAAAATACTGTTTTAGTGAGTTGTAAATCACACTTAACATCGATCGGTGCTCCTGTGGGAAAAATAAAAAAAGGTACTCTTTCATGTACGAGCTTACATAGATGTTTTCTGTCTACTTACTTTGATTGTTTCATAGTCCTCCGACTTAACTTTGGGTGTACATTTCCTTGAACTCAGTTTAATAATTATGTTTCCAGACAGGTAGTTTTACCTGCAAATTCCCCGAGTTTTTATATCTTAACCTTCATAATTGATGAAGAGGCAAAATTTCCTTCTAATCCTAATGATTCTTCCGTATTGATCAAATGAGATATTTACCCAGACAAATATAGCAGCGATTATATTTACTCTAAATGAGATGTAATGAGTCTTATTTAATCCATTCATCTGGTGATCTCGAGTGAACGATTGGAGCTGGTCTGGAAAAGAAGTAAGAGGGTATTTGTGCGAAAACCATCTGCAAACACAGAACGTTTGCATTACGGCCTTGGCAGTTTTCTATAATTGGGATTAGAAATCTACAAATATTGTGCGATATTAATTGTATTTGTAGCAAAAGTTCGGGGAGGGGGAAGTGGATTTCAAATCTTCGATTTTCTATATATAGTTTCCCCCTCCTCCCCCCCCCCAACAAAAAAACGGAAATGAAGAAACAAACAAAAAAGGACTATTAAAATAGCAACAAAATATTTGGAGAGGGTTGTTTACTTGCATTGAAATGCCAAATACTGCATAAGGTATTCATTTTACCTTGTCTTTTTATTAAGACTACACAAAGATATTGAAGTGAATGTATTGACTTCTAATAAAATTTCTTTATATGTGACAGAAATCGTTGATATTTTTTATACATGTATTCTAGTTTTGGGTGCAGTTTTGAGTTACATTGAAAATGTTCACAAATCAGATTCGGCCAATTTACATGAAAATATTATTAAAACAAATATAACACTTGCAGCCTTAGTTGATTGATTTTTTTTTGGGGGGGGGGGTGAAAAAAAGGGGGGCTACAGTCTCTTCGATTTTAAAATTCCTTAATTATTTCCATTCTTCAAAGAATTGTTCAGTTATTACTCGTTAAACTTTGTTAAAATATAGTATAATTTTCTTTTCTTTTTTTTTTCCAAGGAGGAAAATATCGAAATGCATACGTTCTGCATGCTTATTGCTTTTTTAATTATTCAGTTCACCTTTAAATTGATTTTGATTCAGTATGTAAATATTCTAATGATGTCCTAGAATTTTAAATCAATGCCACTGTTCGTGACATTTTTTTGATTCTGTTTCTATTTTTTGATAGAGTGGTGTCTCTCTAGTTAAGTGGGCTGCATAATATTGGGAGGGCTGATCAGTGTGTTATAGAAACACGCCAAGAAAAGTAGACATCGAAGATAATGTTGCATAAAAGGGTCGACATTCAAGGATTTAGGCCGAATTTGTGTAACTCTGTCGCGCAGTAATTGCCTCGGTGTAATAAGAAGCAGTTAGTGGTATTGACAAAACCCTGTATCAGTGCAATAATACTTTATCCCAAAGGAAAATATCTTAATTATGTGTAATAAAACAATGCTATATGCAGAGAAAAATCTATAGATACGCCGCTTACATATATATGCAAAAGACATTTTTAACATGTCAGTCTGATCTCTCTCTATCTCTCTCTCTTTTTTTTTCTCTCTCTCTCTGGTAATATCGTGGAGTGAATATATAGCAATCAGACTTTTAAACAAAAATAATACCATGCAATAAATGCTACAGATAAAACATGGGGGTAAATTGAATTTGTTTTGTGATAATATTTGAATTCATTTGCCTACAATGTCCTGTAATTCTACCCTTTTCTGTTGATAAATGGTCTTTTGTTGTAGAGCTTCATAAAAAATGGAGATCCTTAATTCCTGCATTGTATAATCTTTAACCCCCACAAAGGCTTTCATTTTACACCAACGCTTTCATTCATTTTTATAATCACGGAACGAAATCATTGTAATTAACTATTTGAATTATTGACTTTGTTTAGGTTTTCGATCAGGAAAATTGTAGCTTTCCAATAAAAGCAATATACATCCTAGGAATTATGCAAGTCTAAATTGAAAGAAAGATTTCACTTGCATCATATATTTATTTCGTTCCGGAAATGATCGATGGCAACACGTAAACGAAGTTTCAATGTCATCTAGATGCCTCTCTCCCTGAAAAATCACTCCATCTTATCCTGCGGCGAATCCACGAAATTTATAGAAATAAGTTTTAACCTCTGTGGCGTGGAATCATTCTGTCAAAGTTTGATATCAATAATTCCCATACTAGTGTGACAGTTATATAACTAACGCTCAGAATTTAATTTCATGTTTCGATTCCCTTGTTTAATGCGAAGTTTTGATCAATATTAATACACTAAAGAACTGCAAAAACGAAAAATAACAAACGTGAGAAACCAATTAAATTTAATGGTTTTCCCCAAGAGAATTCACTGAAGTGGAATGCATTTCAGTTACATCAATTAAATGTGTCTTTTTTCAAATTCTGCCATGCATCCCAAAAGGACGACTTTACTTAACCTGACTTAACGCCGGGTTTTAAGTCTTTTTCGGCCGTTTCTGTTGTTATATCAACGTAATTTCACTTCTGTTTATTGTCAATTTGGAACCAAATTTGAATATTAAAATAATTTTATAAAGTGATATAATGAAATAATTCCATTTTTTTTTGTCCTTGCTCCTTTCCAGTATAGCGAATTTAAACTTACCTGCCCTAGATTGAATATTAGGTTGATAGGAATATACATGTGGGGCTAATATTGTAAGAATGAGTCTAAAATTAGACTATTTTAAATGATAATGACATGTAAAAAGAAAACTACGTAATCCCTCATTCTCTCTCTATTCTGTATGGAACAAGTACACTATTTACAATTCACAAAGTTACATGGGGTAAGAAATCACTTGGTGAATTATAATATTCAACGTTACAACTTTTGGTTAATTACAATAGGGAGAGCGAATGTAAGAAGAAAGTTTTTTTTTCTCTTCCAACCCATCGTCTCAAGCCACGGTCCGGAGTCAGCATATAGCTCTCTCCAGAATGGGAGAGGATCGGATCGTACATTTTGGTCGTGGTTTGAGACGATGCTTCCTGCCATGAGCACATGTTTGTCTATTAATCTCCTTCTGTATACAACTACTATTAAACGGAGAACATGCGCTATGTATCAAGTCAGTAAAAAAAGTGGGCGTCCTCATTATCCTATGAAGATTCAAGAAATCGTGATGACCCCGCCTTTGGAAACAGATTCGTACAAGTTGCAGTATGAATGGTGACCATTCCTGCAACTAAACGGAAAATGCTCGTCTTTCAAAGTTTATTTTGATGCAAATTTCGCATGTCCTTAAGTGCAGTTATCCTGTACACCTCTTTTGTTTATAAACGTAAAAGAAAAACAAAAACCAAAAAACTAAAAAACCTGTCCACCAGGCCATCTTTAAAATAATGTTTGTTTGCCCTCTCCTGACTCAGGATGAAAAAATTGGGTCGGTAGGTAGGTGAGAAATTCTTTTTTTCTAAGAAATTTAAACATCAATGCTGAATTATCAAAATCTATTTTCTGTAATGCATAAAAAAAATAATAGTTCCCTGGAGGTTAAAAAAAAGTTTTGAGTTGGGCCATTTTTAGCCAGTCGTCGGGAGAGGACAACCAAACAATTTTTTAAAGATGCCCTGATGGACAGGGTTTTTGTTTTTTAGTTTTAGTTTTTGTTTTTACGTTTATAAACAAAAGAGGTAAGATTCCTTTTATTAGCTCACCTGAGCCGAAGGCTCAAGTGAGCTTTTCTGATCAAAATTTGTCCGTTGTCTGTCGTCGTCGGCGTCGTTGTTGTAAACTTTTCACATTTTCATCTTCTTCTCCAGAACTACTGGGCCAATTTCAATCAAACTTGGCACAAAGTATCCTTGGGTAAAGGGGATTCAAGTTTATTCAAATGAAGGGCCACTCCCTCCTCAAAGGGGAGATAATTACGAAATAGCAAAAAATTAATGGCATTATTGAAAAATCTTCTTCTCAAGAACCAATGGGCCAGGAAAGATGAAACTCATATGGAATTATTGTCAGGTAGTGTAGATTCAAGTTTGTTCAAATCATGACCCCCGGGGGTAGGGTGGGGCCACAATGGACGATCAAAGTTTTACATAGGAGTATATAGGAAAAATCTTCAAAAATCTTCTTCTCAAGAACAGCAAAGCTATGATTGGTCATATTAATGTGAAAGCATCCTCAGGTGATGTAGATTCAAATTTGTTCAAATCATGACCCCCGGGGGTAGGGTGGGGCCACAATGGACGATCAAAGTTTTACATAGGAATATATAGGAAAAATCTTCAAAAATCTTCTTCTCAAGAACAGCAAAGCTATGATTGGTCATATTTCTATGGAAGGATCCTCAGGTGGTGTAGATTCAAGTTTGTTCAAATCATGACCCCCGGGGGTAGGGGGGTCCACAATGGACGATCAAAGTTTTACATAGGAATATATAGGAAAAATCTTCAAAAATCTTCTTCTCAAGAACAGCAAAGCTATGATTGGTCATATTTATATGGAAGCATCCTCAGGTGGTGTAGATTCAAGTTTGTTCAAATCATGACCCCCGGGGGTAGGGTGGGGCCTCAATGGACGATCAAAGTTTTACATAGGAATATATAGGAAAAATCTTCAAAAATCTTCTTCTCAAGAATAACAAAGCAATGATTGGTAATATTTTTATAGAAGCATCCTCAGGTGGTGTGGGTTCAAGTTTGTTCAAATCATGACCATCGGGGGGTAGGGTGGGGCCACAATGGACGACAATTAAAGTTTAACATAGGAGAATATAGGAAAAATCTTCAAAAATCTTCTTCTCAAGAACAACAAAGCCATGGTTGGTCAAATTTATATGGAAGCATCTGCAGGTGGTGTAGATTCAAATTTGTTCCAATTATGACCCCTGGGGGTAGGACGGGGCCACAATGGACAATCAAAGTTTTCATGGAGTATATAGGAAAAATCTTCAAAAATCTTCTTCTCAAGAACAGCAAAGCTATGATTTGTCATATTTATTTGGAAGCATCCTGAGGTGGTATAGATTCAGGTTTATTCAAGTCATGACCCTTAGGGGTAGGGTGGGGCCACAATGGAAGATCAAAGTTTTACATAGGAATATATAGGAAAAATCTACATCTCAAGAACAGCAAAGCTATGATTGGTCATATTTATATTGGAAGCATCCTCAGGTGGTGTAGATTCAAGTTTGTTCAAATCATGACCCCCAGGGTAAGGGTGGGGCCACAATGGACGATCAAAGTTTAACATAGGTGTACATAGGAAAAATCTTCAAAAATCTTCTTCTCAAGAACAGCAAAGCTTTGATTGGATATATTTTTTTGAAAGCATCCTCAGGTAGTGTTGATTCAAGTTTGTTCAAATCATGAGCCCGGGGGGTAGGGTGGGGCCACAATGAACGTTCAAAGTTTTATATAGGAATATATAAGAAAAACCTTTAAAAATCTCAAGAACAGCAAAGCCATGGTTTGTAATATTTATATGGAAGCATCCTCAGATAGTGTAGATTCAAATTTGTTCAAATCATGACCTCCAGGGGTAGGGTGGGACCTCAATGGACGATCAAAGTTTTACATAGGAATATATAGGAAAAATCTTCAAAAATCTTCTTCTCAAGAATAACAAAGCAATGATTGGTAATATTTTTATAGAAGCATCCTCAGGTGGTGTGGGTTCAAGTTTGTTCAAATCATGACCATCGGGGGGTAGGGTGGGGCCACAATGGACGACAATTAAAGTTTAACATAGGAGAATATAGGAAAAATCTTCAAAAATCTTCTTCTCAAGAACAACAAAGCCATGGTTGGTCAAATTTATATGGAAGCATCTGCAGGTGGTGTAGATTCAAATTTGTTCCAATTATGACCCCTGGGGGTAGGACGGGGCCACAATGGACAATCAAAGTTTTCATGGAGTATATAGGAAAAATCTTCAAAAATCTTCTTCTCAAGAACAGCAAAGCTATGATTTGTCATATTTATTTGGAAGCATCCTGAGGTGGTATAGATTCAGGTTTATTCAAGTCATGACCCTTAGGGGTAGGGTGGGGCCACAATGGAAGATCAAAGTTTTACATAGGAATATATAGGAAAAATCTACATCTCAAGAACAGCAAAGCTATGATTGGTCATATTTATATTGGAAGCATCCTCAGGTGGTGTAGATTCAAGTTTGTTCAAATCATGACCCCCAGGGTAAGGGTGGGGCCACAATGGACGATCAAAGTTTAACATAGGTGTACATAGGAAAAATCTTCAAAAATCTTCTTCTCAAGAACAGCAAAGCTTTGATTGGATATATTTTTTTGAAAGCATCCTCAGGTAGTGTTGATTCAAGTTTGTTCAAATCATGAGCCCCGGGGGTAGGGTGGGGCCACAATGAACGTTCAAAGTTTTATATAGGAATATATAAGAAAAACCTTTAAAAATCTCAAGAACAGCAAAGCCATGGTTTGTAATATTTATATGGAAGCATCCTCAGATAGTGTAGATTCAAATTTGTTCAAATCATGACCTCCAGGGGTAGGGTGGGACCACAATGAAAGTTCAAACTTGTAAAGAAAAAAGTCACAGTTAGTCAAAAAATTATGTAAGCAGTGTAGATTTAATTTTGTTCAAGTCATACCCCCCCCCCCCCCACTCCCTTCTAGGGGTAGGTTGGGACCATTTATGCATTTAAGCTTTTCAATACTAAACTGATTTTTCCTTTTTTCCTGGCCACAGTGCTCAGGTGAGCGATGTGGCCCCTCGGCCTCTTGTACCAATTATTTAGCAAGTTTTTTTTACTTTGTACGCAAACATTTTTACGAGTACATCAACCTTTTGTTACTAATGATTTTTTACAACGCAGTAATTTTTTTTTAATTTTATTTCCCCCAAGGCAGCAACTATTTCCCCGAGGCGCAACCGAGGGAAATAGTTGCTGTCGAGGGGGACAATAAACTTGCTATTGTCCGTATAGTCCGTAAATAGGTGTTTTATACCGAAGCAGACTTTACTTGTGTCACGTCAGCATCCGGATCAGAAGAGTTCCGAGATGAAAGGGAAATGGAATGCTGCCGATGAATAGTACGATGACTACTTCACCGTGGGCAAATGGCACAAAAAACTACTCCACGGTAGGGGCTGTGTAGAAAAAATAAGTAGGTTATTTCGTCATGATATCTTTATAAAAAAGATCACAGAGGTATAATAAAATATTTAAAAGTAAACGGGTAAATTCTGACAAGAAAATACCATGATGGTAGATTTGTAGCTGACCTAAGTTCGCTGTAATTCAGTTGTATATAGCGTGAGTCACGTGTTGCATAAAAGGTGATGTTTCTTTATAAAATTGTTCACATTTCGGTGAATATTATTGATACAATGGCATATATCTACCACCTTTAGGTGCAAAGTAATTTTCTATTTAACAGACTGAAGTGCAAGGAAATTATGTCAACATGCAACACACTAATGTCAACATACAAAACATGTATGCTAATATGAGCACAGCTCCTTTACAAATTAGGGAGGGAGGGGGTTGAACTGATTTCAGTAGCGGATCCGAGAATTTCATAACGGGGCGGCGCAGTAGTATCAATCTATCAATTTATGTGCTAAACTGGACTAAACTTTAAAAGGTAAATGCTTCTTATACATGTGTACCAAAGTTTAAAAAAAAATTGAAACGGAGAGTGGGGGCGCCCGCGCTGGATCCGCTTTTGGATTTTGGCCAAGGGTTGGAACTCTTCTCTCCCTAATTGTCTATATTGACACTACCGCCGAGCACCATGGTGCACAGGCATTTGTTTAATAAGTATAATAATACTATGGGTTAAAAATTTATTACAGGAACAAGTGCCTGTCAACGTGCAAGATGATTATTAGCATGTTGACATGCTGTACTTATTTATATTTACATTCTATTAAGTTATGTTTACATGCAACATAAATATGTAATATGTATTTTATCTGTCAACATGCAGGATAATTAATTATGTCAGTATACAAGATAATTATGACAATATGCAGGATAAAAGTATGAACTCGACGTTAAGCTGCTTCGATTAAACACTTTAATTACGAGGTATCCGACCCATATTGGGATCTAATTTTCTTATATTAAATATCCAACATGTATAAAATACTCTAATACTATTTCAAAGCATTTTAGGATTTACCAAGAGAAAATTTCAAAAATATAATTACCTAAGCATGCAGTATTTAATACGCATGTATACTGTTTTATGTATTCGGTCACATCTTAGACATTGATATCAGACACATTCATCAGCGTTTTTGTTCGATATCTGTCTACACTGTGTTGTCTCGCTTCGTCTTTATTTACATGTATTGGAATCTGTTGGAGATTGCAACACGACGGCGAGGAAATGTACTGTATAAATAATTTGAAATAAATTACGTTTGTTATACATTTATGAGGTACGAGTAGTTGTGATGAATTATGCCAAAGTCGAGTTATAAATTTACTAATCATATAAAATCAACTAATGGTTTAATGTTACATAAAAGATGATGTTGCAACATTTTTGGTATACATTTTATTTACATCATATTCATCATTAGTTGACAAACTTGAACTCAATTTTTGCAATAAGTACATATATAAGTTATAAAAGACCGATTCTTTACTTGATTCTTGCTGGCAATAATTTGAATTTTAGATGCTATAGATGCCCATGTATTAATATTTTTTATCCCATGTTTACCCCTTTATCCCGTGGATATGACTCATTGGATAAATTTTTCATAATCCACAGTTGTGACGTCACAATGGTTTTTGCGTTAGCGCGATGAAGTAAAATAAAGTGGAGTCCTATATAAAACAGTGTAAAACATTGGTTGTGAAGTATTAAACATGGGATAAAAAGAATCTCCCATGATTTGTAGTTGGATATGACTTTTATCCAACCCGTTGTGTGTTTTTATCCCCTCGCCAAGGATCGGGGATAAAAAACACACAACTCGTTGGATAAAAATCATATCCAACTACAAATCATGGGAGATCCTATATGTCCTCAACATTTAATAATGGTTGCAACGTGCTGTTGGGATTGATATGCATTTTCAACCACTACTGGAATAATTATTTCAGTACTGTAGTGGGCATTAATCTAATAGTGGTTTCAACCCTCTATTCAAACAATCCACTAGTGAAATAATGGTACATTAGTGGAAGGCGTTGCATCTATTTATGATATACATGTACTTATATTTTCATCATGTTTGCAAATATATCATCAGTGGATTTGATACCCCCAGTAGTTAAAGCTGCAGATCTGTAGCTCGCTGGTCTGAAAAATTGGGATGGATAACCAAAGAGCTATAGTGCCATCCATAGAAAAAAAAAACTACTTATTGCGCACAAAAAGTTGCACTAGATTCTTGATTTATTTCCCTTGCTTCTTACATCAACTGCACAAAAAGCTCGCTTTCTAAAAAAAAAATCCTTAGACCTCTATCAACTACTCTCGTTGTTGACATCTGCTCTAAGCGTGTTGGACTGGATAGTTCCTGCCATCCAAAATGGCAGTATAAATACTAGTAGGCGAAATTTCCGATGGTCTCAATTTCAGGTCCAGGAGGGCTATTCACAATGGTTATGGGAAATATATATTTTTTGGAACACACGATTAGCAATGTTTTGTGATGACAATTTAAATATATGGAGAAATTGATCGAGAAAAAGCCTTTTTGTGCGCAATAAATACACATTTTTTTTCAATGGGTAGCACTGTACAATGTACATGGCTCTCCGGTCTGTCAATATATTTTTTTCGGAGAGCTATATAGTTCTGCAGCTACATTAGTTGTTACAATGCTTTCTATTAGTGTTCACCAGTCTGCACGTATTAATGAATTTGAAGCTGTTAGATATATTTTTATGAAGATGATTGATTGATTGTATGTTATTTTAATGTCACATTTGAGAATTTTTCATGTAGAGACATCACCTGTGTTAGGTTAGATGAGTTATTTCGAAAACAGTTGCGTTTTTCCAAAGGAAAAGGATCAATGATCAAAATACATATAATACATTAAATACAGACTTAAAATCGTTCCCTGTACTAGGGTTAAAAAGTGCACGTACCGTCCGTTAACCAAAAAAAAAGTCCGACCTTTGTTATACCCTCTCACCCTCAACCCGATCCCCCATCCTCGACGCATGTAAGTACATAATGTTGACCAATAATTTTGTCACTTCTAACACACCCCTCGTCTCAGAATCGACTCGTATTTTCGAAGTGTCTCTGTATTTTAGTTATCTCATTGTTAATTTTGAATTAAAGGGCACATTTTTGGACTTAACCACCGAAAATTAAATTCAGTCATGAAGGCAAGATATATTTCACACTGCAAAGAGCTGAAGGACAACCCATAAAAAGCTCTGCAGCTACTGGGGTACTGGGATAGAAAGTGAGGTGTTCTTGGTCTGGGCGAAATGCGAACAAAAACAATTGCTTTAATTACATTTCACATAATTACAATCCAGGTAATTACATTTCACTTTATACGAAATTTGCGACAAAACTTTTCAAAACGCTGGAGCATTTATCTTTAAATTGCATGAATGATCAACTTATCAACTACAACTTTACTTAATTATATTAATCAAACATTTGTATTTACGAAGTGCGGGGCTCTTTTCATCACGATGTATTGTTACCAATTCACCACGTGGTTTCCTACCCCAGGTAACACTGTGAATACTAAATTCCGTCACGTGATGTGTAAGGTAGCATATTTGGTTTACCAACTGTACTGCTATCAGGAATTGTGTTCGAACACGTAAAATTGTTAGACATTGATGCACGATGGATCTACGTATATGTAACCTTGTTGAAACCTCTGTAAATACTACCAGTGTCATACGGAATAGAGAGAGCAACTTAGCAGCAACAGAGAGCAAGGACAAAGTCTAGATAACGGAAGTGTGAATAATAAATCTATAACAATCATAAAAGTTATTAATACCAATGGCTGAGTTATTTTCTGTTCTCTTTGTGTATAAGCTCCAGTTCTTAAAAAATGCGTAAAGGTCATTCGCGAAAACATCTACTTTTCCTTCACACAAATGTCTCTGACGAAACTGTTCCATATCTTGTTTACATGTTCTTGTCTTGTTATGAACTTATGAAGAAAACGAACAGTAATCAAGCTCAAAAGTACATTGAAACAAAACAGATTTGGAGCAGAGCAAAAACATCAGAGGTGGGATCAGGTGCCATTGAAGAGTAAGCATCGCCTGTCGACTGGTAACATCCACCTTGTACTCCTTATTGTATCGACCATAGAATTTGCGAAATTTGACTTTAAACGAGACTGTTGATATTCTTATTTCATCATCTTATTTGTCAATAGCTTGTCTCGTTTTAGAAATTGTTCGTACTTGCAGCATGCTCTTGTGTATCGAATCAAGTGGGAGACATAAATCCATATTCATGTACATGGTACATGTATATTGCTACATAAATAAGGGAAGTTGACGATAGAAAAGTTGAAGTCTTCATGTTTATCATAAAGTTTGTCGTTAGGTTACCATTAACATCTTTTTCTAGTAAAATATACAAATATGAAAGACTTGGATAATGATATCTGAATCATAATATCAGGCAAAATGTTTTGTATAGTAATGTTCAGGGACATTTTTTTTATTCTGGACCCATAAGGTTTATAACATTCTGTTTTATTAAAATTTGTGTTCAAATAAAATGAAGCATTTTTACATGTACCCTAAACATTGCAAAAGCATTATGAAAATGGCCCGTCAGACTCAAGATTTTTGCCTTTCATTATTGAAATTTTAATCAAATTAAGAAATAAAATTGATTTGAACTTTAACACATCTTGTGTGCTAGGTCAAAACAAGTGTTAATTTTGATATATCAGAACACATCGCATACCCATCGCCAGACAGGTTGCATATCCTTCTGCAGCCTGAGCCCGCATCCGGTACCTTTTGAACCAAATGTCGCTGTTATAAAAACTTCCGCCATCCGTTCAAACTGAACCGTGATTCTCTCTTTCTCCCTCTCTCTCCATATATCCATCCATCCATCTTTGCAGACAATGATTGAAAATGTTCATACTACATCAGAACATTGCGGCAAATTTATGCTCATATTTTAAAGAATTATATCATATACTGTAGTAAAATTTGAATCTTCCTTTCGCAACGAATACATTTATGAGATTGTGCACAGTAAAATATGCGGTTTTTTTTTTTTTTTTTTTTTTTTTTTTTTTTTTTTTTTTTGGTAAATAATGTATTGTCTACAAACCAGTTATTAAATAATTTCAAAATTTACACAAATATGTTGCCTTCTCAGTATTTTCAAAACGAACAATCCTGCGTTCATTAAGTGTTCGGATGAATTACCTTTTGTGTTAGGTCAATAGTTAATTCCCTAGTCTAGACATCTGTGACTTGAAGAAAATAGTGCTGGAGACTTTGAAAGGCTCGCGCAGACTAATGAAATACAGTGATTAGGTGACATAAAACTGGCTCCCCGTCCTTAGTTCCTGTGAGTCGCTTCCTCTTGGGATCCGGATTCCGGAGGTCTGTTTTGTTGGTCGGTTCTATGTATGGTTGATTTTGGTGCTTTTTTGAAACAAAGTCTATTTCTTTTCCTCCCTGTAAATTAGTGTTTTACGCATAATTTCTCGCGTATTATAATGAATGGTTTCATCAAATGGTGTATGACTTGAAGAACCAACACAGTTTTTTCCAGTATGAATGAAGTACGTACAGTTGCTTCAAAACTGTGCATTTCCGCAATTATACGAGGGATGGGATTATCAAAAAGTTCGTGGACTGATGCGATTAAATTAGAACGATGTGGGTTGTGCTTACAAATCAAATTTATAAGGACATAAAACAAAAAAAGTTTAAGAAATGTTGAAAATTTTAGCTTGATCCGTTGTTAATATTCCAATTTATTATTCTATATGATCACCCGGTGTGCTGTCGCCGTAGAGATTTATGACGTTATTTCGACAACGTCATTACTTCTCAATATTCGCTCCATCTGCCTCTTGACGAGGTACCGTAGTATCAAATATCGACTGAAGCCCATTTTGTTTATTGTTTTTAAAATTTCATGTACAGCTGATTTTTTAAAAAAAAATATTGTAAATGGCTCTATACAAAATAAAAAGATCCTCAGTTGACTTTATCAGTTTATCCGCTGGAGTTAAATAGCAACTTTACTTTCAACGTGACTGACCTCGGACACCGTGACCTCGAATCGGCATTAAGTAAATCTCTCCTCTCTGATTCTTTTGTGTCATTTAACAAAAAAGTATTTTGGGCTTATTCTCTCTCTCTCTTTCTCTCTCTTCCTCAGGCCATTTTCAAAGTATGTGAGAGTTTTTCCTAAATTGAACTATAATTACTATGGCAAAAAGAAATACACCTCCCCGTTTCCGGTGTCATTTTTAGCTGAAAGCTCATGTGAGCTTTTCTGATCACATTTTGTCTGTAGTCCGTCCGTCTGTAAACTTTTCACATTTTCGACTTCTTCTACAGAACAACTAGGCCAATTTCAACCAAACTTGCCACAAAGCATCCTTGGGAAAAGGGGATTCAAGTTTGTCCAAATGAAGGGCCATATCCTCTTTCGAGGGGAGATTACTCAGAAATAGTGAAAATTTGGTGGTATCTTTTAAAAAAAATTTCTTCTCAAGAATCACTGAGCCAAAAAAAGTTGAAACTTATCTGACAGCTTCTTTACATAATGTAGACTCAAGTTTGATCAAATGACGACTCCCAGGGGTAGGGTGGGGCCACAATGGGCGATCAAAGTTTTACATAGGAGTATATAGGAAAAAACCTTTAAAATATTCCTCTTAGGAACAGCAAAGCCATGTTTAGTCATATTGATATTGCAGCATCCTCAGGTAATGTAGATTCAAATTTGTTCAAATGATGACCCCCCGGGGGTAGGATGGGGCCACAAAGGGAGATCAAATTTTTGCAAAGGAATATATAGGAATTTTATTCTTTTCAAAAAATAAAAAAAAAAATCTTCTGCTCTTTAAAAGCAAAGCCAATAGTTATATTGATATGGAAGCATCCTTAGGTGGTGCAAAAATCAAGTTTGACACCAACACCCCCCCCCCCTCCAACCCCCAATGTAAACTTTTCAATGCTGAACTGATTTGTGCTTTTTCGTAGCCAATGTGCTCAGGTGAGCTATGTGGCCCATGGACTTCTTGTTTAACGTCAAAAATTTTTAGTACTCTCTAATGAATTAAGAAATATGTCACATCATAGACATACGGGTGAATTAAAATCATTACTGCTTGTATCAAAATATTCGTCTCCTTTAGACTCACGGTATCTAGAGATAAACATGTACATGGTATTTTGGGGCTGTGCCGCATGGTCATACTACTGCTTACGGAAACATTGACAATTTATTCAAACATAAACCGTAATTGATGTTGAATGAATATGTTAAAAGTTATAGATATAGATCTATACCTTAATTGATTTGAATTTTATTGTCCACGAACTTTTTGATAACTCCTATTAGGAAATAAATGCGGTTGCAGTAATTCTGCATGGGCTCGGAAACGGAAGTAGTTTTATATACATTACGGATTCCATCCAAAGAACTCCTTTATAAATAAGATACACTTATGGAAGTGCTAAGTTTTAAATTCCTCATAATTTCTTCATTTTTTCAGTTTTGTCAAAAATGCCATGATGTACATATTGAATTAATTTAGCCTCGCCCTGGAAGAAGTCGTCTTCCCGAAAAAACATAATTATACATTGTACATGTATACTCCATATAGAACTTACCATACATAGCCATAGGAAACGGGAATGGGGGGGGGTGCCCCCTCCAATAATTTTACCGATATAAAGTATACTATAGAAAACAAAGCTTCTTTTGGATTTGATGGATTTGATGTGCTCCCTAAATAATTACGTCTGACGACCTTCTTTGCCTTTAAGGAAGTTTCGGTCGGTGATGCCCACCCAAATTAAAATTGTTTGGTTGCCCCCCCCCCCCCATGAAATTGCTTCCTAAGGGCCTACAGGTCTACCACATCCAAAAGACAAATACTGGTTCGTGAATATAAGAATAAAGTAAGTGAATTATTCCCGTTTGTTTCCGTGGTGATAATAGTTGGTAGTGTTTTAACCCGTGGCCGTGTGGCTGTGCTTTATTATATTTACTTTTCTTCGCTCCATTCAGGCAGTCTTAGTTATCGCCCGTGTTGTGCGTGCTAATTCTACATTAACCAACTTTGTCGCATTTAATGTTGAGAATTTTCTCTCAATCTCATTAGATACTAAAGGGAAAAATGGAATAGTTTACAGGTATATCTCGAAAAGCCTGTTTATGGCTTGCCAGTTACTGAGAACATGTAAAAGTGCATGCATAGCGTTCAAGGATGGAGAAAACCATTAACTTTACTGGTCTCATTTTTGTCGCAGAAAAGTCAAAATTCAATTGGGAACCCCTGGGGAAAAGTTTGATATTCTCTAGAATCATTGGCTAAAACTTAATCATTCCATTTACTTCGAAATGTAATTTTCTCCTTTATAAATGTGTAAGAGTTGGGGGAAAAATCAAGAACCAAAAAATGTATTCCTATAATAGAAAAAGTGATTATTTTATGATAGGGAAGCTAATGATGCTCTTATGGGAATGGCATTCCTAGCAACAGAATATTAGCATGGTACCACAAGGAAGTCACTACGCGAAATAAACATTCCTTTCTATTTCGAAGAGATATAACTATAAATCCGGGTACTTATTTAATCAAAGACATATTTCCTATGTGTCTAATGTTAAATCGAGCGTTTGTATCAACGTACAGGATACATAGGGGTTTTTCATGAAAGTTTTTTTTCCGGAGTTTAATATCATTCTTCGAAGTATAAATCTATCTATAGCAAATCTCTAGTAAACATCCGCAAATGATTTTTGCTAACCTATTCATTTCAATTGTTAATTTGTGCAAAATGGAAAAAAATAAAGGAAAAGAACTGAATGTACGAATTATCATTCATATATACCTAATACAGTGCATCCTGTTTACTCAGATGGGTTATAATTACAAAATCCGTTTTCAGAAATATAACATAGATATTTTTTTCTTCGACGTTATCTTATTTTGTCTATCTTCTCCAGGTCTCATGGCCTCTGCACTCGCTCGAAGGGGGGAGGGCTCCATCTATATATCCAGATCTTCATATCTCCTCCCCCTTTTTATTCCGTATTCTGTTATAATTTCTGATCAAAATTTGTCCGTTGTCTGTCGTCGTCGTTGTCGTCGTTTACGTTGTTAACTTTTCACATTTTCATCTTCTTCTCCAGAACTACTCGGCATTTCAACCAAACTTGGCACAGAGTATTCTTGGGTGAAGGGCCACGCCCTCCTCCAAGGGGAAATAATTAAAAATTAGTGAAAAATTAATAACATCCTTTAAAAATCTTCTTCTGAAGAACCACTGGGCCAGAAAAGATGGAACTCATGTGGAATCATTGTCAGGTAGTAGTAGACTCATGACGCCCGGGGGAAGGATGGGGCCACAGTGGACGATCAAAGTTTTACATAGGAGTATATAGGAAAAATCTTTAAAAATCTTCTTCTCAAGAACAGCAAAGCAATGATTGGTCATATTAATGTGAAAGCATCCTCAGGTGATGTAGATTCAAGTTTGTTCAAATCATGACCCCCCCCCCCCCGAGGGTAGGGTGGGGCCACAGTGGAAGATCAAAGTTTTACATAGGAGTATATAGGAAAAATCTTTAAAAATCTTCTTCTCAAGAACAGCAAAGCTACGATTAGTCATATTAATGTGAAAGCATCCTCAGGTGGTGTATAATCAAGTTTGTTCAAATCATGACCCCCTGGGATAGGGTGGAGTCACAATGGATGATCAAAGTTTAACATAAGAGTATATAGGAAAAATCTTCAAAAATCTTCTTCTCAAGAACAGCAAAGCTACGACTAGTCATATGGTCATATTTATATGGAAGCATCGCGATCATCAGGTGGTGTATAATCAAGTTTGTTCAAATCATGACCCCCGGGGGTAGGGTGGGGCCACAATGAAAGTTCAACTTGTAGGGAAAAAAGGTAAGCATCCTTGTTTAGTGTAGATTCAATTTTGTTCAAATCATACCCCCCTCCCTTTTAAGGGTAGGTCGTGACCACTTATGCATTTAAGCTCTTCAATACTAAACTGATTTTTGCTTGTTTCCTAGCCACAGTGCTCAGGTGAGCGATGTGGCCCCCTGGGCCTATTAATTGTTTAAACTCATTTCATTTTTTGTACCCCACCCAAACACAAATAAAAGAGTTTTTAATTACTCCATCCTACTCACAAAAATGCATATTTTCTAATCTATACACGCCTATTAATTTTTGTTAAAGAATAAAAGTCATTTGCATAAAGAGGTATCAAATTTATGTAGTTTTTTTTCTGTACTCAAAGCTGTATAAAGATTCCACCATAATCAGAATAAAGTAATTTTTGTTCTAAATTCGATGAGTTTGCTTCTTCATTTCTTTGTGAGATCTGAATTATATGCAAAGTCTATTCTCTAGGAATCACATTCTATTTTCTTTTAGTATTTTGTAAAATATGCAACATTTTTACTTTTATACTTCATACTGATAAACAATATGAATAGTTAGTGGGGGGAAGGGGTGGGGTGGGGGGCACGTGTGAACGTTTGGAAAGATTTCAACACTGAGTATATACCCAAAAAAATCTGATAATTAAAAGATCCGAAACTAAACTACGTAGCAAAAATTGCACAGTAATTATTGGCGAAACACCTGTGTCATGATGAGAGAGAAAGAGAGAGAAGGGGTGTGGTTACGTAGGAAATACTAGTAGTTGAAACAGTAAATATGAAATTATGAAATATGAAATTAATGAGCTTTGACATGCACAAAATTTACGAGATTTTTTTTTTCAAATTAAACCAAGAGAAAGCTTGAGTTAAAAGAATTGTAGTCATATGAAACTATATATATATTTATTTTTAAAATTTTCAACTTGGAACAAAAATTTTTAAACTGTAGTTTGCAAATTGACTCTGTAAAATTACTTAACTTTTCAAAGTGTAGGTTAGCAATGTTCAGAATAAAAATTCATTACTTGTATTTTGAATATGTGAAATCCTTTACCAGTGCCCTGAATATAGACCGACAGTTTCGTGCAATGTCCTGGTGCATGTGGCAGATTTTGTAGGCCCTATATTCGTTCTACGCTCGACTGATTTTGTGCTTTGTCCGGCAGCAGCTTGTGCAAGATCGAGGACCTTTAAATATTTGATGTTTATCCGTGGTATAAGCCATGTATCTATCACAGCTGTTCAATGTCTATATAAAATCGGGGGTTATATTTATAGTGATTTATCCAAACAATCTTTTCTTAACCTAAATATGTGTTTGGTTATTTTATTGTTATATCCTTATATTTTATTTTTTTTGAAAAACAAAAAAATATCTCTTTCTGTTTATCTAATAATTTTTTTTCATTAAAAAAAATTTTATTTAAATATATTTAAAAAAAATATGAGATATGATTGAACACTGACATGACTGAGAATGAACACCTTAGAAGAAAATGTTGTTAAAAAACCTTACATGAATTTATCTAAAGCTTATAAGGGGAGGTCGCTGTAATTTATTTCTATATATAAGGGTACTGAATATTTATTAGGTGCGTGATTAAAAAGTGTGACGTCACGAGTCAAATATGGCGGATGGTGCTGTTTTGACAGATGTGAGCCCGGGTCATTTCGTAATGGATAGACTATTTCATATTAATTGTGCACAGTGCAACATATCACATTGTTTTGAAGGAAATATTGAAACACTATAATGTCATTATTGTGTGTTTGCGGTAGGTATTGCTTGGAATAACACTGTACGAGCTGATTAATATATTGGAAAACTGTGATAGTGTTAAAGTCAGAAAACCTTTGTTATGACTATGAGATTTCTACTGAAGCACTTGGTGCACCTTTTCTTTTATAGAAGTGAAATTTGCCTTTTATTTGATATGTTAAAGGTCTAATTATTTATCTCATTTGTAGTATGCATTAAACCGACTGTAAATATGAGAAACAAGTGTTAAAATTTAACCATTTGCGGATTCACGATAAGACACTCTTAAACTTCATTTATTTTTATTAAACTGTATGTTATTTTGCTTTTTAATGGTACCAGCAAGGTGCATTGTTCAGCATAAATTTAAATCCTAATTTTCCAATGGTTTGGTAAATGGGTAAATTGCACATAATATCTGCAAAAATTCAAATGCATTATCTGCAAATTTCCAAGAAAATCATCTGAAATTACCTTTGTATATTTAATTATTTTACATGAATAAGTATTACCTTCTAGTGAAATTAGAAATTTCTTAATTACAGACTTTCACAGTAACTGTGGAACTGCTCTTTTGCTGGTCAAATTGTTAAAGTTTGGTGAAATATGACAAGTTATATAATCTGCATAGTAAAACTTCACCAAATTATGTTAATTTTTTTCTGCAAAAGAGCAGTACTGTAGGACATTTAATCCTCGTAATACATTTCTTAATATAAGGTGCAACAAGATCTCTCCATTGGTTACTGCCACTTGGAACTCTGTTGATGGTCTGTTTCAGTCATAGCTTTTACATTCAGTTCCTTTCATTTCTCAATTTCTGTTTTGATGGTTTATGGTGTATGAAATACATGTATAAATTTGTAAATAACTTTTGCAGTGATTTGTGTATAATCATAAGCAGATGTCTATGATAATACCCCCCCTCCCCGAAGAATTTAAATATTTTTTCACTTGAATGAAAAACATCAATTCTCAGTACACTCTGTATAATATATAAATACATTTATGTACATTAACCTGATTTTAGATGAGTCTGTCCTCAATCTTGAGTTTTCTTTAATAATTTAGAAGTGGGAGAATTTAAGCTAGAGCTTTGTCTACTTCCAATCTGCCATGCAGAACTACTGGTTGCCAGATTTCCTCATACTACTGAATGCCTTTAATTTATATAATTTGAGATTTCTCCTGTGAAAAGTGCAAATTTAAGGATTGTCCTAATATGGGATACAAGCTTATCTTTTAAAAAGATTGGTGAGCTAGCGCTGTAGCATAATAAAATACAGAAGAAGATATCTGAACCATTTGTCAAATTTGCTGAATCGATTAATTATTAATAGGAAGGCAGATTGGTGCACTGGGGGTTGAGTTTTGGGGGGGGGGGGTCACAATTCAGAATGGTGAATCTAAGAGCGTACTTCACGTCGGCAATGGCATAACTCCTAACTGTGCTTTAAGCATTCTGAATTTCATTGTAATTTCAATTTCGAGGTGAAAAAATAAAAGGTCAGTAGAACCAATGAGCACCTTAATTTGGGCCTTTCCGGCAAGCTCGGAAAACATATCCGAGGTTGCCGCGGTTTTCCGAGCTTGCCGGAAAGATCCATGAAGGTAGATTAGAAAAGCTATGTATACATTACTGCTTTATAAATAACAGTCTTGGTTTTATAAGACCCGAGTTACTGTTACTTTTTGTTCATTTACGTGCAGGTTAAACAACAAAACACGAAACTTCAGATCATATGTATTTTCAGATGATAAACACTAAATTGACATGTCTTTCCGACATACTCTGAAAAAGATTGTTGTTGTTGTTGTTGTTGTTTTTTCCGAGCTTGCCGGAATTATCCACTAAAGTTGTAAAACTGTAAGGAAAGCTAGATGTCTAGAATCTTGGCATTATATGGCCACATTTTTCCTGTACTTTTATGTGTAGGTTAGACAATAAATTAAAAAAAGAATCAGAGTCCGGATCTAGACTGGTACTGACTCTCTCTAACCTACGAAATGTATTTCGCGCATATCAGACAGGAAAGGCCAGTGTAAATTCGGATCTTTTCTATTTTTGTATGACAAAACGAAATTCTTATCGTACAGTCTATCTACAGTAGTTTTCCCAGAATCCCCGACCGTGAAATTGAGCATGCGTATTTCAGAAATATAGACTAACGTAGTTGCTAGCGCTCGAGAGCGCTAGCAATTAGGGATATTGATATGGGAAAGTGGAAATTGTCGGTATAGAATTTTAAATAATATTACTAAATACCTTCAGTTGATGGAAGACAAACATATGAAAAAAAGATCTATGACAGGTGTATACAAAATAAGTGTATCTAGGCAAACCTGATTTGCTAAGCAAGATTGGATCAACTAAGGGGACATATGAAATGACATATGATAAAGAAGCTCAGGAGTCTCTCACATTGTATTGTGAGAATACTTATAGTGTGTTGATTGAAGTACATGTACATGTATTTGATCTTAAGACTTGTAGAACATATAGAATAAGTTTCCACCTGTCATTTATATGTTTATGAGTCAGAATATCACAACTGTTATTAAATCTCTCTTTTTTTGTATTTTTCAGTGAAAAAAGCCAGACTGATTGGAAGCCCTGGTGAGTTCTATAGAAATCAATGATTTGAGTTAGTCATTGCACGGACAGGTCATGTACAGTCATTTAGTTAATCACGATAATTGAAAACATATAAAATCAGTGTCATGATAAAGGGCTAATCAGTTTTTGTTCCTGATATCAAGTATCCTGAGAAATTTTTTATGTACATGCTCACATACTTAATTTTTGAACCAAAGTTTCAACTTAAGTTCTTCAATGGCACGTCAATTAACAAAAATCCAAAATTATATAAAAGGGTCAAGAATGCCTTTAGAACAAGAAATGTAAATACTTATACACTATTGAACTTCAGTTTCTTGTACTGGCCGGTATATCTATGATGGTCCAGAATGTAACATAAATGGCAAGGGTTTAAGGAGAGGCCAATGCTATAAGAACCAGTTTTCATTAACTAGTTATATACAGAGTCAGCTGGACCAGATATATAAATCAAAAGGCAGCTGACACATGTTCTGATTCATCAAGTTATAGCAACATTTATTCACTCTACGGGGTATCCTAAATCTAGAGACATATACAACATACAAGCAATTCATTCAGCTGGGACATACATTTTCTGTCACCTGCATAGCATGGCAGACACATAAAGATTACTTCATGTTGGGTTTAAGTCTGTCCATCTGTCCTGGAGAAAACTCTGTTTTTTTTTTAAAAAAAAGCTTATTAATTATATATAGAACTCACTTCATATAAATACATGTATTCATCTCAGTATGAGGCAAACATTACACAGAGATTAAAAAGTCAGTTCATATTCAAAATTGTGTATAATATCATATTGGCTGCTTAAGATGAAATAGACTGAAGTCACTTTATTGCTACAGATTTAAATTTCTTGTCAGATTTAACATGAGTGTTCTACAATTAGAATATGGCTTCGTCATCAGACTTGTTCATCCGCAAAGGTTGTTGTCTGACGTGAGGTGTTGGAATATCGTATTTTCTTAGCTTAGTAATGGGGATAGCCACCAGAATTATTTTACTAAAATAAATAAATGTAGGTATTGTTTATGAAAAACTGAGCTACTAGCAGGGTATTAATGATTTAATTAAGTTAACAAGTAGTTTATAATTAATAGCAAACTTAACTAGAATGTGTGGATGATATAAATAAAATTTCACGTGATCTATGAAACCTCTTCATATATTTATTACTGACATTCTTTGAAAACTTCCAAATTTCAGTCTAAAGAAAATCTAAATTATCCCCCCCCCAAAATGATTCTGTAAATTCATGAGTTTATAAAAAAAGAAAAAAAGATTTTTTTTCTGGCAAATAGATTTTGAATACATTTGTCTGAATCTACAATCCTTTCTCAGTTTCTAATTCTGCAATGTTATGTATTATAAACAGCAAAGAAAACATAACCCATCTGCATTTAAAATATTTAGTTAGTATCTTTCTTGGATAGAAAAACAAAACAAAATTTAACCAGCAAATCAAAATAAATTGTGTCTGAACCTAACACAGACATTGCTACATACTTTAATGTATTACGCACACCCTTTTTGATTGAATAGGATATGACAATGTAGTTTGTTTTTATATGTACGAAAATCCAATTTGACTTCACACATTTTTTGATATTGATTCCACTGAACTATTCAGTAAATATCTCGTTTCTTCCAATCAACCACCAGAAGAAATGAAAATATTTGGATTTTGGATAAGACATGAACCTCGGGCATGTAAATATGATTTGAAATTGAAAAGGAGGGGAGACGAGTAATTTTGTCTTTCTTTATTTACCTGGCTTTGTGTACACATATTTGATTTTCGAAGATTTTTGGCAGTAGGTTGTAAAGAGAAATTATTTTATTAAACCTCCATCTACAGGTCATTGATCAAGGTTTGGTAGGACAGCAGGTGACCTTTACAGTGTTCATATACATGTATTTTAACTGAGTGCAAAACTTATTTTGAAAATGAAAACAAAAAGAATAAATTAATTTTAATCTTTTTTTTTTTTCTTTTTTTTTGACTATAATGGCCAATTTCTAATAAAATGCTTATATTGCAACATATTTTAAGATATATTTTATGAATAATCCTTGGTACCACTGGTAGTTCTATTTAATTAATAAACTTTTAACATATTAAATTATATCAGCATCTTTACTGATCTTTCACTTGCACTGCATGTTCAGTGATCTGCTTTGCAGTGTATTTACCAAATTAAGTTGATTTAGAGTTTACTTGAAATATAGTATCATGCATTTAAAATTTCATCATATTTATTTTTGCTTTCTAGAAGAGGGTAAGTGGAATTTAATGTAAAAGTGCTTCTGAGTTTTTGTTTTGGACACATCGTTCAAACACTTTCACCTAAATATACATTATTTTTTTATGGTTTAAATTCTACACTCAGAAATGAAGTTCAAAACCTTGCCAGAAAACTATTCTATAGTTCTGAACATGATCAATCAAAAATTATTTAGAATTTTGCTCACTCCACGTTTTATGCACATCTTATTGTATGCAATAAATTCCGAAATGTATTTTCAGTACCTTCATTTTATTTTATATTAAGGAAGCTCTAAAAACTAATGAAAAATGTTTTTTTTGGAATTGAGAATATGATATCATATAAAGGTGCACATATTAAGTTTTATCGAATTCATTTTCAGCGTAGGGTTCCTGCCATAGTTAGCAATATTTATAGAGCTTCCTTAATCAAAATTCAAATTGAATGATAAAACTGAGCCGGATGTTCAACTTTAAAGTACAAGTCAATTCAATAGTCATTAGATTCTCTGTCTTTTTACAGTGTGCTATTGTGCCATTAGCTTTCTGTAGAATTATTATGTCAGTCTAACTTTGGCCCAATCCCATCCAGTGTCCATGAGCTTGATACTTGCTTTGAATGATAAGATTATTTCTTCTTTAAAAATGTACTCTTACCAGACAGCAGTATATGTTCCGTAGGAGGTTTATATAGTCTCTTATTGTCCTATTAACTTGAGAATCAATTATAGTAAAATCTTTTAAGTTACATGAATAAATTCAGACTGTTATTAGTTGTAGCCAAGTTGATTCAAGGTAAAATATTAAAGGTCAAGGTCACTGGAATAAAGGATTTGGAGTAATGTAAGCAAAAATTGTGTTTGATGTGTAATATGATGGTCCTTGATTAGAATTAGTGTACACTTAAATATATTAATTGTTCTACATGGCTTAAAAGGTTTGTCATAATCTTCGTGTTTCAAATGATGTTAGTTGTATTAGATGTCGTGTGTTGTGATCCTGATTCAAAGTCATGGAAAAAAGTCAGGGAGGGGGTAAGGGTAACTTATAACTATTATTTTTGATCTGTTTATTTAAAAAAAAAGTACAAATTATTTTGTTTAAATTTGATATTCAGATGTAATATTATATTTGCAAACATAATGAATTGTGAGATAGACTTTAAAGGTTATGCACATATTGGCACAAATAATATAAACATTAATATGTTCACTGATGCTTTATCCAAATTTGGCATGACCTTTATCAACAAAGATGAACACAAGAAGTATATTTATCTTTAGTTATCTGGTTTGTTCATCTAAAAGGTGTCTCCAAAAAAAAAATGTCAGCAGATTCCTTAGAGATTTAGGAAAAAGATAAGCTTTGGGCAAAGAAATGATTGATTAGGTTTTTAGCTCACTTGTCCCAGAGGGCCATTTGGTGACCATCATCACAGTCTGTGTCAGTATCATCATCGTCATCCACCAGCATCATTAACATTTTCAAAAATCTTCTTCTACATTTGTCATATTTTTTTTGGAGACTTAATTGTGTTGATGTGGGGCATGTTCTCTACAAACTGAAACAGATTTGCAGATTTTTACTCATAACTCAGTTCTAAGAACTCTTTATATTCAAGTAGTTGCAGTTTACTTGTGATCATTCTGAATTGATGAATTGTTCATTTTTTTTCTCAGGCAAGGTTAAGACTGTATTCTTGTGTAGAATTTTTTCTGTAGACTTGAGAAAAATTTGAAAGAGCACGTATTCTGTTTTGATTTTTTTTTTTTAATTTCAGATTTGAAACCCTTATCTATAACACTTACCTTCTATTTTTAGTATATATATAAATATATAGACAGTGCTGTAGACTTCTCATTTGTATTTACCATAAGTCTGTCATTCATTTAGCATTGTAACACATCTGCACACATTTTTTTAAATCATAAAAGGGATATTGCTTTTGTACATGAGCATTAAAAATCATAGTTATGAACCAATGATTCTGTATGATTTATTTTATACAGAATTAACGTAGATAAGACACCTGTTCACCTGACATGCATGTAGTATGTCTCATATTTTACCATAATCAGAATTAGGTCATACCCATAATTGGTACAACATATGGAAATTGATGTATATATATGTAGGATTTCAAAGTGTAATGGGACTCCAAAGCCCAGTAGTCGCATCAGAATTTAATGGTCTGCCCCAAACCCCAATGTTTGACATGCCAAACCGTGATGGTTCATATGCAGTTGCCAAAGTCTGATGGTGTGACACGCCAAAGTCTGATGTTCTATATTAAAGTGCGTAATTGCTGCCAGGCAAAAGTCTAATGATTTTGAATAAATATGTATGATAAGATTGCAGATTGTATCTCTTATTAAAATTCACTAACCTTTAAATTTCTAGAGTGGTTGCAAGGCTAACTCTATGAATACATGTATCTTAGGGGGTGCAAGACTGATTGTTTCAGAACTGCATCATCATGTCAGACCATCATCACACTTTTGCATGTTGTGTCTCATGTGTCTCACAGGAAATGAAGTATTGGACTTTGGCCTGGTCAGCAAACTTTGGTGTCCATACCAACATAAAACTATCAGGTTTTGGTGCAGACCATCAGACTTTGGCAAGACCATGGTACTTTGGTGTGACTACCAGACTTTGGAGTCTTACATATATATTATGTCTTACTTAGAATTACTACCAAATTTTAGCTTTTTCCCTGTGCAAAAATTCACAAAATTATGTCAGGATTTTCCAACAAGATTAAATGAAAAACATTTTATGTCAACCTTATATACAAATGTTTGATTGAATATTTAAATAGGACCTACTATTATATAAATTGCTTAGCATCTGGTATTGATGATGCAACTACATAAAATACTGACACAGTTTCTGTTAATTCAACAGGTAAGCTCTTGTAGATATGACAGAAATTATCAAATCTGTCCAAGAAAGTTCTGTGAATTATTTCCAGTATCCCAATAAGTCAATGATTTTTCTCATGTTGATTACTTCGTTTAAAAATTGGTGTGAAAATCACTGTTTTATGATAGACTTGCTAAAAAGAAAGAAAAAGAAAAGTCTGCCATAGCAGCAGTATATTTTCCAGAAATATTTATTACACAAATAGATGTTTTGAATGACCATCTGCATTGTTATAGCAATTGAAAATTATTTACTCATTTTTGTAACCTTGTTAATTTTTTGCTTTTCTATTTAGGAATGACCCTATAAATTTTTTGTTTCTATTTTAGGACCAGTAACAGTGAACAAATCTGGGTATCCCATATATAGAATTCTGATTTATTCCTTTAAGAATGTTTTTACTTGTCATGTGGAGGTGTTTTTATTACAGTTTTAAAATAATTAACTAGATAAAATCTATTTCTTGCATTGATTTTCTTTCTTGTTTCTTGTTGATAATAAATATTTTAAAAGGGTTTTAAGTTTTTCTTTTTTGTTTGAGTTTTTTTTTTAAATCTTCATAACTATGTAATACTCTTGTGCAATTGAGGTCTTTGAAGGGATTTATAATTACATTTATATACCAATTGTATGATTTTATCATTACCCAAGGATCGATTTGTCTGCATTTTTGAATATCTGGTCTTTTTGGTACTCCCATCTCTTAAAACCTCCATCTTTTAAATCTTCCAGAAAAAAATTTTAAATTCTATTTAGATGGAATGTTCAAATTCTTGTACATGTAAGTACATGTATTTATAGTTTGGCAATAATTACAAAATGTTGTATGAGGAGAAGACTAAGTTTTAGAACTTGTGTCTGATCTTTTCACTTTTTGTCAATAAAATAAATTCAACTCAATTCCAAATTCCCGAATGTTAGAATACATTTAACGATAAAATTATGTACAAATTGTAAGATATTTAATTATTTCTGATGAGAATATGTGGATGTACTAGCTATCTGTATAATTATGAATTATCTGTAGGCAAGGAATTCAGTTGAAAAAAAGGTTAATTTTAAGTAATAAAATATGTATAATACCTAATCTTTCAAATTCCTATATTTCAGAGAGATTCAATACTTATGTGACCTTAAAACTACAAAATGTTAAATCTACCACCATTCAAGTCAAGGGGAATAACCCATGCTGGGAGCAGGATTTCATGTTGTAAGTACATACAGTTTAAATGTCTGATGAATCAGATATACATTTTTTTTAAATTTTGTTCCAGCTGTTCAGAATTTGATCAACTCTCTGTACTGAAATATTTAATTTAGTGTTGGACAAACTGAATCAATAATCCTGACTACATGTATAAGGTTTTGAAAGCTGTCACCTTTACCTGTTACCACTGGATGTTGCATGGCTATCACAAGTCTAACAAATGACTTATCTGTCCTCTAACACTGCAAGGTTCTCTGTTACCGGTAATATCTATTTGCAACTGTCTATATGTAATTCAAACTGGTCACAGTTTTGGAGTGGTCGGCACACCCAGTGAGAATGTGAACATCCTGCATTTTGGACAGATTTCAAATGCTAGAATTTTTCTATCATCTTTTGGATAGAACATTGGTCATATTTATAAAGGGTACTTAGTTTGTAAAAAAAATGTACAAATCAGAGGCAACAAAGATAGTTTATACAATTGTTTTCACTTTTCTTTATGATTGCTGATACCTTAGGGAAGATGATTACCTATTCACTATATAATATGGTCATTGTACTTCAAGTGACACAGGTCCTGACTTTAAATTGGTTGTGTCACATATAGTTGTCATTGGGTGTAATTAACGTAAGGCTTTCTACCTTTTTGAACAACAGGTCAACTTTCATATAATTTTCTGTTATTGATAGATAAATTGCCCTTTTTTTCCCCTCAGGTGTAGGTAGTTTACCATATTTTGCTAGGTCAGTAACCTGCAAGTAAGTTTTGAGCAATATGCATTATTTTTGTGGCTTGGATACTTTTGTATATAGTGCAATATTGTTTTGATTAATTTCTGTTCTGTGGCTTGGGCATAAAATGTTTTGTCTTTTCCCCAGACAAAAGTTTCATCCCCCCCTTCCCCAAACTCATGCATTCATTGACAGAAACTTAATGTACTTTCATCAAACTTCTAGCTAACACATTTTGGAATAACTGTTGATCATAAATATATAAAACTCATTACTAACTTCCAACTGTCGCCCGCGTGGCCCAGTGGTTAGAGCGTCTGCTCTAGAGTCGCGAAGTAAGGAGTTGATCCTTACGTCCCGGGTTCGAATCCCACTGTGGGATGTGGAGACCGGTCCTTCAGATGAGACCGTATAAACCGAGGTCCCGTGTCGCAGTAGGTGCTGGCACGAAAAAGATCCCTCACTGGTCAATGGTCGTAAGTGCTGAGCATAGGACAAAATTTGCAGCTCTCCACCGTCAAGTGGTGGCGTCTCCATATGAGTGAAAAATTCTCGAGAGGGACGTTAAACAACATACAAACAAACAAAACTAACTTCGAACTCCTGTCAACCCCCTTCCCCCTGCCAACTCCCCAACTCCTAGATCCACCAATGTGACATTCATGTTTCTAGTTTTAATAGTGTCTGCATTAATATAATTGCAAATCTTCAACATTAATTCAAAGAAATGCTGAAATTGATCTGGTTAGATAGATCCCTCCTGTTATGCAAAATAGGTTTTTTAGTATTCGTTTAACTCGGACTACATCTTTACTTAAAACTTACTCAAAGCTTATATATATATATTCAAGGTTGGATATTCCAGGTGCATTACAAGTCTTCGATTGGCATTTTTTTTTTTTAATTTTTGATTATAAATGATTAGTGCATTGAGTGTGATTGGTTTCAATTAATAAATTGGTTTCTAAATTCATGAAAACCAAGTCCGTGGTTTCAGTAGAATTGCTTCATCACAGATTCCACATTGTCAATCCAAGATGATTCTTAAAAAAAAATTAATGATATATCCCAGTAGTGTTCATGGACACATTTCCAGCAATATTATGTAATATTGACAGATAATGACTGGTACCTTTCAGAGAGATGACAACCAGTTTATCACTTCCTGGCTTGGTGCCTACTATTATGTCTCCTTTGGGACTATAGTAACCACGGCAGCTGGGATACTCCATTTAGTTATTTATGTGGATATATTAATGAGTGGTGTGTTTTACATGCTATTAATAATTAATGGTGGCTTACAGACCAGAGGACTTGATTTTTCGAACATCAGATGCAGCGTTAAGTCGGCATAAATTTACACATTTGCAAGAATAAAGTTAATTTTTAGCTCACCTCGACGAAGTTGAGATGAGCTTATGCTATACCCCCGGCGTCGGCGTTAGCGTCGGCGTCCCAGGTTAAAGTTTTAGGAGCAAGTCCCATTCCCAAGTAAATATAAGCCCTACCTGGACCAAACTTGCATGGATGATGCATCTAGGGATGGACACTACCAAACTTGCTTCGGATGCTGGATCTGACCTAGATTTTCCAGATGAGTGACCAGGTTAAAGTTTTAGGAGCAGGTCCATTCCTAAGTAACTATAAGCCCTACCTGGATCAAACTTGCATGGATGATGCATCTAGGGATGGACACTACCACACTTGCTTCGGATGCTGGATCTGACCTAGATTTTCCAGATGAGTGACAGGTTAAAGTTTTAGGAGCAGGTCCATTCCCAAGTAACTATAAGCCCTACCTGGACCAAACTTGCATGGATGATGCATCTAGGGATGGACACTACCACACTTGCTTCGGATGCTGGATCTGACCTAGATTTTCCGGATGAGTGACCAGGTTAAAGTTTTAGGAGCAGGTCCATTCCCAAGTAACTATAAGCCCTACCTGGACCAAACTTGCATGGATGATGCATCTAGGGATGGACACTACCACACTTGCTTCGGTTGCTGGATCTGACCTAGATTTTCCAGATGAGTGACCAGGTTAAAGTTTTAGGAGCAGGTCCATTCCCAAGTAACTATAAGCCCTACCCGGACCAAACTTGCATGGATGATGCATCTAGGGATGGACACTACCACACTTGCTTCGGATGCTGGATCTGACCTAGATTTTCCAGATGAGTGACAGGTTAAAGTTTTAGGAGCAGGTCCATTCCCAAGTAACTATAAGCCCTACCTGGACCAAACTTGCATGGATGATGCATCTAGGGATGGACACTACCACACTTGCTTCGGATGCTGGATCTGACCTAGATTTTCCGGATGAGTGACCAGGTTAAAGTTTTAGGAGCAGGTCCATTCCAAAGTAACTATAAGCCCTCCTGGACCAAACTTGCATGGATGATGCATCTAGGGATGGACACTACCACACTTGCTTCGGATGCTGGATCTGACCTAGATTTTCCAGATGAGTGACCAGGTTAAAGTTTTTGGAGCAGGTCCATTCCCAAGTAACTATAAGCCCTACCTGGACCAAACTTGCATGGATGATGCATCCAGGGATGGACACTACCACACTTGCTTCGGATGCTGGATCTGACCTAGATTTTCCACATGTGAGACCAGGTTTAGATTTAGGAGTAGTCTCGTTCCCAAGTAACTATAAGCCCTACCTGGACCAAACTTTCATGGATGATGCATCTAGGGATGTACACTAACCAACCTGCTTCGAATGCTGGAGCTGACCTAGATTTTCCACATGAGTGAATTTTAGCCATATTTTAACCAAATTAGCATGGATGATGTATCTAGGGATGGACACTTCCAGACTTGCCTTGGATTCTGAATCTGACGTATATTTTCCAGATGAGTGACCAGGGTAATTTTTTTGGAGTAGCTATATAATATTATGGCCTGTTATGATTAAACTTGAATAGATGGTGCATCTAAGAATGAAAACTTCCAGACTTGCTTTGGATGTTGGAACTGACCAAAATTTTCTTGATTACTAAACAGGTCAAAAGTTTTTTGAGCAGGTCTATAATTAAATCAAACTTGCATGGATATTGATCTTGGGATGTACCCTAACTAGAAAAAAAATATGATGTGAAATTTGCCTTACATGTAGATAACATTCGTCAAGGTGAGCTTCGTAATCTTTGATTACCTATGTTTAAGGAAAGGGTCACTCCTATATAGCAAATGAGAGCTGTACATTTTTGTACAATTTAATACACAGTACACTATAAAGCTTTAATAGCTTAAGTTTAGAGACAGGGGATGTATATTAATTATTGTGCTCAATGAGAATGAATTAAACCAGTTATCAAGTAATCAAGATGAATCTCAAATGGTTGCAAATGATTGCATGCATGCATGTCCATTACTACCATCAATGTGAATATAGACCTTTTGACCACAAAACTATTCTGTTTCTTTCTATGTGCATCTAGCATACATGTGGCAAGTTTGAAACTGAAAGATATGCAACTTGGTACTCTTAAATTTCTATAGACAAGACCACGTACAGCATGGTACGTGCTAGGAGACACATATGTTAACTCATAGTCAATTATGGTTAGTACTAATATTCCTTTGCAACTTTGTTGAGAGGAAAAAAAAGGCAGTTGCAAGTTTCTAGATACATTGTATTAAGATTGTGAAAATCAGGAAACTGCTTCAGACAATTTTGAAAGGCTCTTTCCCTAGGTTTCTAATAAAAACTAATTTCTCATCTTTTGATTTTTAATAAAGGAAAGTTTTTTTTTTTAGTAAGATGCATCTACATGCCTAATTGGAGATGTGCTAGACAAGATGTTGCTTTTGTCTGCAAGACACACCATAATTAATATCTGTATTATTTGATCAGGCTTCATATATCAACTCATAAAGCCAGGGTTTTTCGAGTAGGTTGCTTCATTAGTTTGATATGAATAGATTAAAAATAGTCAAAATCTTATTACGCAAATCACCAAGGGTCCTTTAATTAGTTTTTGCAGCTGCAGTTCTTTTCATAAGTATTTTTAGATTAGATGGTTATATTATGTGATTTATGCACATTGAAGATTAAGGTGTATAAACTTTGATTCAGTTATAGATGGTATTCTCTGAGGTGAGAAATTGTCCTCCATTGCAATGTCCTAAAGATGCAGTTTTGATGATCTTTTTGGGCATTATTTTTAATTTATGTCTGGATCAGGAAATGATCAATTTATCCTCCATTAGTGACATAATGAACAAGCACAGTGAAATTGAAATATCTTGAAAATCTGTTTCATCTGAAACAAATTTTTACATTTTGAAATGAATAATTAATGTGTTTATCTGAATCTCATGACTAATACATGTGTGTTGGGCTATTCTAGACTCAGAGAAAAAAATCAAAGCAAGATGCAATCCACCGTATTACGTAGTACATAGTCCGAGGTTTCTAGCAAAGTGTGTTGTGATAGCTGAATAATTCAGTGGAAGATTGGTGTATTGTTAGTCAGGTTTGCCTGCCTAACCTGATAATTGACACGCAGTAGCCAGACAGGGACTCTGAGAAATAATATGATACATGCGATATATATAAGTGATGGGAAAACTGATGGAACAGTTGTTGTATATTTATGACACTTGTGGCAAGAGATCGAGCCACATTGTCATTGATTGAACTGCAAATGAACTGTAGCCAAAATACACTGTAAATGTAATAAAGGCTAATTTGAAATTTTTGCTGTGTTAAGCATCTGCATGTCAACCTAGCTAACTTATTTACAAAAAAATATGTGGGCCAATTTTATAAAACGCAAACTTTATACTTGTAAATGACATCATTGAAAGGATATGATTTCATCAGTGTCTTTCTTTTAACATTGTAAATTCAGGGTAGTATATTCTTTCATTATATACCTCTCTAGGTAATTTCTCCATAAATTTTGAAAGAAATTAAAGAATTAGGTCACTTGATCAGGTGAGCTTTTGCTATCATCTTCCATCATCATGCAGCTTTGTATAGTGCATTGGTCATAAACTTTTGAACATTTTCAGCATCTCTGGAATTACTAAACTCTTTTTAAGCAACTTCGTTATATAGTATGGCTAAAGGGGAAAATTATTGTGAATTTCAGGGTTACTCCTCCATGGGGCATGTGACCGTGCAAAGCCATAGAAATAAATGCAATTTTCAAAAGTTACTCCTAGAAAGTATGCAATATACTACAGTCCATATCGCTTTAAAACTTTATTTACAGATTTCAAAATAATGGACAGTTAAGATAATAGAAGGCATTATAACATTTCAGGGATAGTTTAATCTTTTAGTAAATATGACATGCTCATCATTGCATCACATGGAAATGGCATAAAGTGATGTACTACACTGTTATATTATAATTATAGTTAAACACAGTTAAAACAAATCGGTGCCCTTTTGAAGATTTTTCACTTACAATGAAGTGAAATTCATTCCCAGAAGTTTTAAAACATATAAACATTTCAGATATAATAAATTTAAATTATAGTGAATCAAAGTTGTTCATCCCTGGCTTTTCACTATGAGCATGTTTTTAATATATTTACAATATTTCAGAGCAAGTTAAATGGGTTGCATATAGAAATTTTTATAATCAACACCAGGGTTTGACACTATTTAGGCCTGTCCAACTGACTCTGTTTAGTAAATGAGTGCTCCAGTCATGTAAAATGTATTTTAAACTAGACCGATTAGTCGTATGGATAAAATAAATGTAAACCCCTATACAAGTATGTTCCAAAAATATTTCTAGAAATTCTCTTAACACCAAGACATCACTACATAAAAGAAGTTGTCCTCACATGACACTCGCACTATTTATAGCCACGGCCATAATAGACAAGTCGCATTTAAAAGAGGTTTTGTTTAAATTAGCTTCATTCATGCACTGTCAATAGATGTAAATAGTTACCTAATAATGCAATCCCCAATTGGTTTATTATTATTTAGAATAATGCAGTTTTATTTAAGTTTGGTAGAATGTTCTTTAGTGCTTATAATATACATGACAAATATATATTTGCATATATGTCACAATTAACCCAAGTCAATTGGCCACAACTTATCGAACAGACGATGTCAAAAGCCAGGTGGTAGTTGATAATGTCTTACTAACTACTCTTTTTTAATCTATCAATTTCATTGATAATAGCTTAAATATTCTAATGAAACAAAAGTAATCTCATGAAAATTTGCAGATTATAAAAAGTAAAGGACTATTCAGTAAGGGCCAGCGAGGATCTGTCCCCAAAATCAAACTTGAAAGGGGAAATTTCAAATCATGTTCTAATCCAGGAGGATATATGTAAACTTCAAAGCATTAAACATTTTCATCCACTGTGACATCATAAGTAAAATGTAACATCAAAAAATGATGTAATGTTCAACATTTCGTTGATATATGGAAAGAAAACAGTGAATTTTACATTGACAATTTTATTGGAAAATATTGAGTGCAGTCTTGCATGCTCAGCATCAGGTTCCATCTTTTGATATACCGGAAATGTGCAGAATGATATTATCAATGAAATATGTGAAAATAAAGTTTGTGATATCACAGAACAAAAATGCCAAAAAAAATTTTCTCCAATCTATAATATATTCTGTTAGTTCAGATATATTTTTTATAGAATATACAATAAAGCACATTTCAAGAGAATTTTAAGAATGGGACTTTTATTGGGGTGGGGATCTGCCTTTAACGAATATAGTTCTTTGCAAATTAGGTCAGGGAGAGTAGTTTTATGGTCAGGGCTAGTTAAAATTATGGCAAGAAGCAGGACTGTTCTAGTACTCATGAAAGATAATGTCAGACCCTGAAGAGGATATGAGCTTGTGTCATCTTGTTGTCTGAGAGCAACACTTGAATGTCCAAACAATCAATGAAAATGTCATAAAATACAATTTTCAGAGAAAAAATTGAATTGTTTTCTTTGATTGCAAATTCAATGAAAAGCAAGAGTATTTTATACAGGCAATCAAGTCTGCTACAAGCTGTTAAACTGGTTGTCAGTGTAAAGAAATTGGAACAATTTTACCAGGCTAACATGCAACAACAGTAAAATAATCAGAGTGACATATAGTTTTTTGTATGATTTCACAGTGTGATTGACCAATGAACAAATTGAGTTATTTTCCATTTAATTTACCAAACAGAACAAGCAGAAATCAATATGTGGAGGCCTGATGTTTGTTAGTGATGGCTTTCAAGTTGATGAGGGGGAAAAAGAAGCCTTTTTGGTCACCAAAACAATGATAATAGTTTGTTTTTATATTAAACCTTTTTTTGGAATTGAGTCAGAAATAATTTGGCTGAATATACACCTAATAGGTAACAACAATGGAACAGAATTTGAACGTAACCTTATAGATACTGGTTTTTGTGTCATACATTTAGGAGAAATATGTCTATGAAGTACACTAACTGGCTATAAGATTCAATATGATAATCAATAGCAGATCTTCAGGGAGGAGATGCTACCTCCCTTCCTCATTGCCACAACCAAAATTTTGTAAAAAGAAAAGCTGAAATCTAAAATGGGCTCTAAACAAAATAACTATTATGTTGCATTATCAACTGCTATAACTGGTGGAACCTTGTAAGAATTTTTAGGCTTGCCAACTCTCCTTTCCTCACCATACCCCCTTTTCAGAAAAAAAGAAATGTGACGATAATTATGCTTATATTTGTCAGTTGTGATGAGCATGATCAGTTAAGGTTAGATGACACGTTCCTCAAATATCTGTTTTGTATCTCTTAGTAATAAAAAATTATTAATAATTATTAATAATTATCATCATCTTATGATTTCTAAACTATTTTCAAAATGTCTTAAAAAAGAAATACTGCCATAAAGTATATGATGTTGGCAATTCTCATGATTTCCAGTAGGAAACGATGTCCTCTGGTATCATGCACAAATGTCTGGTACGGTACCTCAATTTTTTGTGAGGAAAGTTGTTAAAGTAGCAATACTTTAAAGATAATTTTCCCCAATGAAAATTATATATTATTGTGGAACGAGTTGTCTGACCCTAAAGGTACTCGTAGAATCTGTGGAGAATCACTGTAAGGTTGGGATGGATTCATTGAAGATTGTAACATTGAAGTTAACTAATCATCATGCATTGAAGTAATTTGGACCTATTTTAAGAACTTCAATCTATTAATGTTGCTTTGGATGCAATATAATCAATCAACTACAGATTTTTTGATTGATGTTGTAGTTTATTATTCTAAAAAGTGGTGCAATAAAAATGTTTACCAGAGGTATACCTTAATTAATGAATTGCTTCCCAAACTGTTCAAAATAGTAAATATGTAATACCCAGTAGTCACTTTAAGGTTGTCCATCCCTATAAGGTTCTTTTTATTAGCCTTACATGAAATAGCATATAATATGGTCTCTCTATTAAAACTCAGCATAAAGTGTTTCAAAGCATTGCTTGTTTTTGTCAATGGCATTATAATTATATAGCCATACAGGAAAAAGAAAAAAAATTCAAAATATTTTCTGTGAAACCTCATTTGAGATCAAGGCTGAGCTAGTTGATTTTTTTTGTTATCTATAAATACAAAATGCAATATATTTTAGTTGCTTGGTAAGAAATTTTCATTTTTGATAGCATATGTTTGTAGCACAAACTATCTTTGTAATATGTCACAATTCATTCATTTACAGTCAGGGATGGGCACGATTACTGAAAAAAGTAATCGATTAATAATCGATTACTTGGAGGAATTTTGTGTAATCGATTATTAATCGATTACACTCATTTTTTTCCTGTAATAGATTGTAATTGATTACTTTGGAAGATGTAATCGATTAATAATCGATTACTTTCAAGTTTTTGTCCCTTCAAATATCAAAGCAATATTTAAATGGTAAATGTTGATGTTATCCACTGAAGTTTGAATGTGTTCCTCCAATTTCAGTGCAGATCCTTTTAAGATTTTATTCTGGCTAACATTCTCACTAAATGCCCAAATGAGGGATTCTCTACCATGGAAAGTGGAGACATGATTCCTACAATAAAATATGCCAAGGAATTAATTATTCCTTTCAACCTTGGATCCGAACCTCCTTATTTATTGACTTGTTGAAAAAATTATTTAATATTTTATTGTGAATTATTCATTAGAAATTTTTGGGCTGCCCGTATGTTGACAGTACATATTAAACATTCCTGTACGTGTCTTTTTTCAAAAAAATAAGTAAATTAGAACGAACTCTTAGTAATGAACATGTAAATTAAATGTGTCTTTAAGTAATTTAACTAATACATGTAGCACAATTTCATTATGTATTGAAATAAGTGTTATGAGAGCTATTAATTTTTTTTAATAATATTGTTTGTCTTCAATGGAATGGGGAAAGTTAAACACTAAGTAGTTCTGATGCACAGTTTACACCTCATTATCTGCTATCATGCAGGGATATGTCTCAGTCAATTAATAAGCCAATTAAGATAAGCAAACACAGTGACACTTACTCCCTCTCTTACAGACACTCATAACCTAGCTCTCACTGATATAAAAGCAACCTTACAATTTTGAATGAAAACATGAGAATGATTTTTCAAATTTTAAAGTTACTAAAACACCAGTTTGAAGTTGTTTAAACATTTTCAGGTATGAGTAATTATATCCATCTTCTTCTTTTTTCGAGTACAATGTAGTTTATTTACCAAATTATTTATATTTTATACAGCACTTAAATCTGTTTTTGCTATTTATAATTTTCTATTACAAGACGAAGTTTTTCAACATCTGAAATATGAAAAAGGACATGCAGCAAGAGGACAGTCGGTCAAATGTAAAATGCACACAAAAAAATCTGTATATTTATTAATAAATGGTTGAAATACACTTCTGAATTATTTAATACTAGACCAGTAGTTCTATAATGCGAATTTTATTGAGAACATTATTAAACTTATGATAAGAAATGTTAGGAAATCCAAACATTACACTAGGTGGTTTATATTTGATATTTATGTGTGACTGACTGGAAATCATTCTCCAAAATAAAATCCATTCATGTATAAAATAATCGGAAGTAATCGAAAAAGTAATTATAATTACATTGAAAATTTTAGCTGTAATCGATTAAATTACGATTACAAGTAATCGAAAATCACTTTGATTACAGATTACTGTCTATTACTTGAAAAACAGTAATCATTACAATCGATTACGATTACTCGATTACGATTACCCCATCCCTGTTTACAGTTTATTTTGGCTGGATTAATATTTTGGTGCCTCTGACACATTAATTAATTGTTTTAAATAATTGCTAAAATATGACTTTCTATAAATAATATGATACATAAAAATACTGATTACTGTGCTAATTCAGAATTTCAATGATTATATAGTCTTTGGCCTATGAAATAAAATTTTGATATTCTAAATTCAGTATATGTAGAGTACAATTTCTTGTCAATAAGAATTAGACTATTAAAGTATTCAAAAATGTTCTCTGTCCTTGTTGTATATTAAACCTAATAATTGCATGATATGGTTTTAAATTGCTGAAATTGAATGAATCCTGTTAAGAAGCATGAATTGAAAAAAAAAATGGAAACAATTTTAATTTAAAATGTCAGTTTTTAATCCTCTTATCATACAGATACTGTATTTTTGTTCAACGTCCTAAATATGATAATATTTAATAAAATGCAGGCAAAGCTTTCATTTTTAAATTTGTAATATATATATTAATTATACTATTTGCTGAAAATAAAAACCAATACTAAATACAGTCGTGCCTCGTTATCTTGAACTCGATTGGACCGAGAAAGAAACTCAGAGGTGTCCAAGGGTTCGAGATATCAAGGGTAAAATACTTAAGAAATACATGTATGTGGTTAGGACTTTTCAATCACTTCAACATATCCATGGTATTTGAGATATCCGTGTTCGAGATACCGAAGTTCAACTGTATATCTGTTGTAGATATATTTTCTGGCATTATGATAAATGAATTCAATATGTTTTAGGCTATAATATTAGACCTATCATCAAAAGTAAAAGCAAATGGATGATAAAAAAAAGACTTCCTTACATATAGTCTTAATGAGGAGAGTTCCAAGGCCAATTTTCATTGTAAATGAAGTTTACAGTATTTTTTTTCACACAAATTCTGTGGAACATGGAGAGCTATGTGTAGATTAATTGTATTAATCTTCTCTCCAACCATATTCAGTGCAGTTTTTAATTCCCTTTGGGGAATGATATTTTGTAAATGGATTCCAGGGTTTTATTGGTAAGTAGTGTATTAACTGGATAATTCATGAAGGCCCTAGCATCTGTATCATCAGTTTAGAACTTGACCCAGATTCTGTATATTATTAGGACTTTTAAGTCACTCAACTGACCTATTGCTTTCTCCTTTTTTTTGTCCTCCATAGTGTTAAAAGTTTATTTTAAATTCATTATCACTTCAGGCCTTTTGTATATTTAGATATCAACCTTCAGGCAATGCCCTATTTTAGGATAAAGGATGAGCTTGAAGTAAAAAATATGAGTTCAGAAAAAAAGAATTAATTAACCTTCATTTTTGAAAAGATGTAATTTTATATGACTTTTGAAATTCTGAATTTGTACAGTCAAACCTCATTATTTCAACCTTGATGGGACTGAAAAAAAACAGACATCCAAGGGATCAAGATATTGAGGGTAAAATACTTAAAGAAAAGTGCTTAGGACTTCAAAATACTTTGACATACACATGGTATTTGGGATACTGGCCACTATAAATAAGACAATTTATAATCTGACTAGTGGAATGTATGTTAACGTTGAATAATTATTGTACTTATTTTTTTTTCTTTCCAGTGAAACAAATTGCTTGGACACTGGTCTGATCATAGAGATATGGAATAAAGGCATGTTATGGGACAAACTGTTGGGTCTTCATTGGTTACCATTGAGGGACATCCATCACTCCAACTCAGTAAGTACTGCATTCCAGCTCACCACATTCAAGGCTGAATGATTTTAACATCATCCAAAAATGGTGTCTGTAAAAAATTTTTTAAAAAATTTTAAAAACCCGAAGATTTTGCCATTTCTCTTTTGTCTGCAGGGGTAAGGTTTCTTTTCTTGAACTGGTATGTATAGTAATCGATAACTTTGAACATGGTTTAGCTTAATTATCAGCTTGAAGACTGTTTTCTCCTAAGATGTGCTTTAGATCAAGGTTTTTCTGGGTTTGTGACTTGAACTATTTTTAAGACAACACTTCTATAAACTTACTGATGGTATAGAGCATATTTTATATACATAATCCCTTTTTATATTGATAAGTCACTTAAATTTTTCAACTCAAAGTTGTGAAATGACCTTCACGTATGTTTATGCATCCAAGATCAAGGTCACTCTGGATTTCAGATAATTTAGAAATACTGTAGATTCCTAAATATATGCGAGGAATTATTTAGTGCATAATTTCACGAGAAGCACCACTCATGAAATGAAATTACTCACTTATATTTTTATGGTGCTGAAATCCATGTAAAATCTCTAGATCAACCGTACTAGGGGTGCAACGATACACTAACCTCACGATACGATACGTATCACGGTATTCAGTTCACGATACGATACGTATCACGATACATGACCAGGTTAAAAAGTCTTTCAAGTTTGTCATCATATTTTTTTTAAAACTTGACAGGGTTATACAAAATTTTCGTATTTTTTAATAATAATTAAAATAACATTTTGTTGACTTGAATTAGATTGTTAGGTGGATCTTTTGAGTTGTGACAACATTCTAAACTAATGATGAACATTTTGCAGGAAACTACGGGGACCTTTCCAAATAATCTACCTTTTAAAATGGAATGAAAAAGGAAGACATTCATTCTTTTATTCCTTTTATTAACGTAAAAAACCAATTGTCATATTTCTCATGTTAATACGTTTTAGTCAACAAGACAGCGAATTTTCATCAAAATACACATGTGATGGAATATCGTGTATTACCAAAGAATACGTTTAGATCTAAAGGGTTTATCATTTGTCTTAACATCTTTAACTTATAATCATATTAAGTCCTTCTCCGTGTTAAATCTGAGGTCTGTAAGATGCTGGAGACTTTTACGTTTCACTGCCGTAAATGCGTTATCGGCGACCTCACGTTTTGCGCGGAAGCCATTTTGAAATAGTAAAGAAGGAAATAAAATGGACAAAACGATAATTCTGGACTGATTGAACTGAACCGCGATATCAGTTTAGCGTAACGTGAATTGAACCGTGGAAAAATATACCGCAATATACCGTCAAACGGTTTATCGTTGCACCCTTAAACCGTACACTCGCCAATTATTGTTCTAGCGATTTGATGTCGAAGGGCCATTTCATAATATTAAGTACTTGCGTAAAATAAGGAATCTACAGTACTATCTAATGATTTTTTTCTCTTAAAGGTGTATATTGATATGAAACATACTCTGTCAAAGTAAAGAACACAAAAAAATATTCACTTTTATTTTTGTATTGCTGAGATAGATGTAAAAAAACACTTCAACAACAGTCCACTTCTCGTGATTGGACGTCTACGATATACTTACTCAAGTAAAAATAAGGAATCTACAGTATGTACTTATTTTCACAAAGAATCAGGAAAAACTTGATTAGAACCTTTGATAAAAATGTTTTCCTGATCCTGTCAAAATGACAAATAAATGAAACTTGAAGCAATCGTTTAAAAGTTTCTTATGTTGACCAAGCTCTAGAAAAATTTCCTTGACTGAAGCAGAGAGAAATGCATAGAGGAAGCACACTGAAAGGTCATAACTTTGCCAGGAATAATCCATAAAAGCAGCACTTAATTCTCATTAAATACCAAGTGCTGTGCTGACATGAACAGCTCCAAGTGAAGAGTTTTCCAGACGTTCTGGATTTAATCAAGGGTTTGGACTGTTTTAGTGATGGGCCATAATACCTTATAAATGCCGTCTGTTAATCATTTACCATGTATGAATCCTCTTACAGAAGAAAAACTCAATATTTTTAGTACGATTTTCTTAGAATATCTGATTTGCATAATTGTTTAAAGTGTGGATTTGTTAGTTAATACTGCAGACCACATAATTTTCTTTGACACCATATTTTCATGAAATTAGCTATGTGATATTTTTTAGCGAGAAATTTTCTTGAATTTTGGTAATTTTTGTAAACAATCTTGGTAATACAAATATATGTGATATTGAAATTTTTGCAGACAGACATTCTTGTGTAAGTAAATAAAGTTCTCATGAATAAAAAGTGAATTAAAGTACTCAGTGGAACCCCCAGTCTGTAAAATCTCGATCGTTTTGTACATAATTTCAGTCCAGAATACTGTACAGGGGGAAAATAACTCGCGGTGTTAATATTCGCTATATTCATGGTGTTAATCAATCCGTGAATTCAAGAAACAGTGAATAAGTTTTAAATATTAAACCTCAATGTTTTATTTGGAAATTTGAGAATAGACTAAGATAGGTATATATACGTACAATACATGGTCATTTCAGTAATTACGAGTAGTACTTGTCATTCAATTATCTTAATTATCACGCTTTACTTTAATTTAAATAAGCAGCTAATAACCTGTATTTATTGTTAAAAAGCCGTTTTAATATATACATGCTGCATCAATCAAAACACATGGGTCATTGGTTTTGATTACCCGTGCGTAACGTTACCACCTGTATTTGTTACCTACATTAGCATTATGCGTATTAGTTTTTATGGAAATTTTGGTTTAAAAAAAATACCATTCGAATAACTATAGACCTTGCTGAAGATATGGAAGGATATTATTATGTATATACATTAATACTTTTATTAGCATCCAGTGTTTTTTTTTTTTTTCGCTGCGATGTGTTATACCTTCGGAAAGATGTGTACATATGCACTCATCATAAAAGCTTATAGGAAATTCATTTGACGTTTATAGTAAAAAAAAAACTTAATAACGGCACTTGTTTTTATTAATCATCAATTAACTACTAAATCTTATCATTTTATATAAACCTACCCTGTTGTTTGTGAACGCTGATTAATGTTGTTCTAGCTATACTATGGATTACACGGATAAAGACAAGGGAGGTAACTTTTATTATATTCCGATTCCGCGAATTCAACAAACAGCAATCGTGTCCGAGGAGAGAAAAACGTTAAAATTACAACCCATGAAATTAATCCCCTATACAGTATATTATTGAAATTTTTAAAGCATTACGTAAGTACATTTGTATCATCAGGCTCGATCAAGAGTGCTCAGTGTCGGGCTTTGGAATATAGCATGTGTATCCTCTATATAGTTAGAGACCAGAAATGATGTGCCTTTTGATTGAAGAACAATTCTCTTAAATAAAAAAACTTCAGGAATGATGTCTTAGTTTGAAAGAACATGTTTGTTGGTTGTAAGCATTTGAATGGTGCTTTTCTTTCCTTTAAAATAAGCAAGAACTGTTTGAGATGTTTAATAAAATTACTATATAAAAACTCCACCCCCTGTAGTTTTAATTGCCTTATATTGTGAATTTTGATATAAATATAGACAAGGTCAATACAGAAACTTTCTTTTTCTTAAAAAGTTTTGTAACTATAGCTCAGGATTACAAATAACCACTCTCCCAGTTTGCTCTTTGTAATATTAAAAAAAAAAGTAAAATGGCGACCATGGTCTCTGAATGACTGAAAAAGTAAACACACTCATTCCGTTAGTAATATCTTGCTTCATAAAATTATTTAAGAAATGTTTAGCAGAAACAAATTCAACCTGTTTCTCCAGACTATTTCATGTCTGTTCAGCACTCTCATTTATAGTTATCCCTTTTCAGACCATTTTCAGCTGTATGATAGTATGGTTCTTACTCGGGTGAGCATTGTGATCCATAGACCACTTGTTTCTTGAAGGCAGTCTGTACTTAACATTAATTTATCTTTAATTCTGACTGCAGTTGTAATCAGGATATGATAATGGGATTTTCTGAGGTAATCCAATCCAGTCAGGTACATCTATCAATATTTTCTGCCATTTAGAGGACTTACTGTCTTTGTCTAAGCAATATATCTTGGGGGGAAGTTTTTAGACTATTGATTGTAAAATGATCCCGAACTTGCTTCATAAAATCATAGTCATTCAACAGAGTGATAAACTACCTAGAAGGGTGATATAAGATCTGCTGCAGGTTTCGGGGGCCTTTAGTCATGGGTGATAAATGTGTGAACCATCCATCAGCAGTGAAATCCACCGACTTTATCTACAGATCATTTTGCCACTAAATAGAGATGGGATATGGCTGATATGCAAATGGGTGCAGTATTTATTGCCAGATTATTGTTTCCTTATCAGAATATAGAATAGTTAAATGACAATTGATTCTTAGAAGGGAATTCCCAGGAGACTTTAGATGGAGGAGAATCTTCCATGCCTGGTGACACTTAACTTTTGCTTCACAGACCCAGGCTATGTGTGTATTGATTCTCTTTATCCATATTTAGCAGGCACCTAAAAAAAAATAAGGAAGAAAAAACTCTTAAGAGGTTTTTTGCCTTCAATCTCTGAATAGATTTTTCCTTTAGCCATTCTAGCTCTTAAAGTGTATGTCTAGCCATTGGCAGTAATGATGAATACAGAGCTTGTATGGGTCTGAATGTAACTACCCACTATAAAGTCTGGTTAATTGGAATTAGGTTCCATTTCTGACATATCCAAGCTAATGTCACTGGTAATTATTGAATTGATGAATACTATGCACCCAAACTTAGTCTAATGGACCGTGGGAGTGATTCAATCAATCATTTGATTAACTTGTTTGACCATACAATATCATAGATTAAATCATTAAAATATTTACCCAATTTGGCTGTTTAGTTAACTTGTAGAGATCTAAATTTGATAGAATTGCAACATGGTTTATTATTGGTGTATAACCTGGTTATCTCAAACTGATGGGACCGAGATTAAACTTCGAGATATCCGAGAATTCAAGATAATGAAGTTAAAAAACATAAAGAAAGAACTGGTGGGGACTGCCAAATCACATATCTCTGGTATTCGAGATACCAGTGTTCAAGTTGATGAAATTCTGAACTGTACATGAATTAGATTATACACAGTAAAACTTATTTATAGCAGAACTCTGTTAAATGAAAATCTGCTAATAAGGAATCCTTTTTTTCCCAAAAAGCTAAGTGAATTACAGGTATGAAATGAAATTGATTTATTAACAAAATAATTTTGAAATGGGAGATTTACAGTGACTGATTGCTTTGAATGGACTTAACGTAGGTCGCGGGTTTGCTGACGTCGTTAAAACTGTGTACGCAATTTATATGATTTGGGCGATTTTCTTGTGCACATTTGATTATGACGTCACAATGAAAAAGAAATCTGCGACGATTTTTGTTTTATTAAATTCTTCAGTATATCATTATTTCGCTATAACTTTTCTTGGAATTGGCAGTTTAGTGTTATATTATTTAAGCAACAACTTACCACAAATAATGGAGGCTTTTTACGATATGTATAGTCGATACAATACTTAGATACAACTTTTTGTTGGAATTAGTAATTTAGTGAAGAAGGCTTATTACGATTCGAATGATCGACACTGGAAATATTAAAAAATGTTTAATTATATTTGTTATCAATCGCATCTTCTCGGGCCTTTCCTGCAAGTTTGGAAAAACAAGTGGTTGTTTTTCGGCTTGTCGGAAAGGCCCGAGAAATTGCGATTTGTTTTCACTTGGTATCGCGAAACGATATGGGCACAAGGTTCAACTGACCTTTTTTCCTTTGATCGTATTTGAATTAACAGTTTATCAAGAAAGAAGCCATTATTTAAAAAGAAAAATCGCAAATACACCTGTTACATCAAAAGATTAAACTTTATTTTTAAAAAGGATATTTTTAAAATATATAGATCTACAAGTTTATCATAAATTAAATACTGCTAACGTACGATGAAACATAAAGACATATTTTTAGCGACACTGGCCTCCTGTTAGGGGACAAGTATTTGATTCTGAGGGAGAGGGGATGGCAAATTTTACCGAGTCAGATTGTTTATATTCATGTCGGTGAAGAACAGATTATTTATTCCCCCCCCCCCCCCCCAAAAAAAAAAAACAAGGACATATTATTTATTTTATCTTCACTGAAAAAAGTCTGACAAGCAAAAAAAAAAAAAAAAAAAAAGGACAACATCAAAGTTGAAAACTCCCATTGGGGGGGGGGGGGGGGGGGGTGTTAGAACTAGTCATGGGCAGATTATTTTTTTTCTTGCCCAGTCGAGGACAGATTATTTATTTTCAACATTTTTGAGGACAGATTATTTCCAAAATCTGTACTCCCCCCCCCCCCCCCCGAATGAAATGATCGCGTCCCCTAAGCAACAGCTTGCAATGCTGTTACCTAAAGATTTTATTCGCTACTTTGCTTTCCATGTCCAACAAGTAGAATTAATGTTCTAAAAAAACTGGCTTTTGTTTACAGACAAAATTAATTTTTAAATTCTCGTCCCATTTACCCCTCTGAAAATGTGGTATGTAAAAATAAATATTTTGTTTCAATATACATGTATACTGAAAATATATTGTATTTAGCCGGGACGATATTTGACAGAAATTCGTAGATTTAAGCACCTTGCTGAATAGTCTGAATAAAAACATTTTATGTACTTGAATTAGAGAGATACCGTTTTCCGCCAGCACGCTGGAAAAGAAAAATACACAGGCAAATGTAAGGATACGTCTAATCTAGAAAAAAAAAACAAAAAACAAAAAAAAACAGAAAAGAAACGGTAAGAAAACAACACATAAATTGGAAGAAAGAAACTAAAGGATCGATTGTTGTTTTACATCCCTTGCGAGAATTTTCACTAATATATATAAGACGTACAAAAAGCCTAATCTGAAGAGAAACATGCATGTCTAATAATCATTTCATTGATATTGAATTATTATGATACGATTCACGGGTCATTTGAAAGCAGACAGACGTGAATTTCTTTTTTATAAAAAATAGTTCATCTTATTTTTCTGCACTGAATACCGGATAGATATTCACGATGTCAAGCATGACGTCGCGATATTTTATGACGTCGTTCTTAAAAATGTTACATTTTGCGATATAAAAGCAATTATCCACATTTAAATTACGCGAAAACTAACCCGAAGACATATTAATTTTTTCACATTGATTTATTTCAAATCAATTCTTTGTTAAAATACCAAAGAGGAAACAATTTCGTCTGCACCATTTAAAAGTTATTGATATTTTTTGAAACAAAATCTTGCCTCAAAACGAGCCGAAAACGACGTTTTTCTTATATAATTCAATAGAATAACATTGAAAATGTAACGACAACAATGGCATGTGTGGGATTTAATTACACAAAAACGATACAGACGAATTTAATAAAATTTTCAGAGAATATAAAGCGAAGGTAGAGGATTCATATAACTAATTTTCATGGTATGTTTTCGGACACTTTTAAATGGCCTGCAAACCCGCGACCTACGTTAAAATTATTTTTGTAGATTTGTGGAACAAAAGCAGACTTTTAAGGATATTACCTTGGAATTCATTATATTTCTTGGGAGTTCTATTTTTGAGGATTTTATGGACACTCCTTCCCTATAAATTTACTTACTCATTGAATATTAATATACAGGAAATTAATCTTTCATAATAAGACAAAATTATGTACATTTTTAAGGTCATTTTTATGTACATGAACCTTTATATTTATATCCATAAAAATTGCCCATCCCTTGTTATAGAAACAATACAGAAGTGTCATAGACTGTCCAGAATTTTACACCAGGACTCTGCCCACTCAGTATCAACTGCAATAAAATTGCTAAAGTAGCATTATAAGGGTGTTACCATTAAGGTGTGGGTGTTCATTGAATTATTAAGATTTCAACTTTGCCAGAGCCAAAAGGATTTTATCGACTAATCAGTTCAATGCAAACTATCCTTTAGAAGTTTCTTTTCATGCCCTATTATGAATGGTGCATATAGTGTTTGTCTTGTCTGTCTTTCATCCTTCCCTGTCCTTCTGACTGTCCATCACCATGATCACACTTTGACTTCAGCTGTAGTTTTAAAGAAACTGTTCATGTTACAGTAATCAAAGTTTATACTATGATACATATTAGTGAGAAATTCAGTATAATCTGTAGTGTGTCATGACCATGACCCAAGGTTATTTTTGGCAATTTCAAGGTTACTAGTAGAAAAAATGTCAATAATTTTCTTATTGAGAATCATTGGAAGTCCATATGTCAAATACACATTCATTGTGACCAGAGGGTGTGTGTCATGATACAAGGTCATTTGTAGAAGTTCAAGGTCACATTCAGAAAACTGTTTAATTCCTGTCCTTGCCATATCCTGGTAATTGAAAAGATGTGGAAGCTTATACTTGACAATTTAAACACTGGATCCAGCAATTTAAAAAAAAAAATGTAGCAGGGGTATCATTTTGTGAGCTCACTCACAGTAGTTCTAGCTAAACATTCATTTGATACAAGACAGTCTTACTTGTACTTCACATTGTTGAGGTGATTTTGATTACCTATGTTCTTGAATTACAGGAAGGAGAAGGGCAGTGGTTGTCCTTGGACAGTGAGCTGATAATGAGAAGCGGCAAGATCACAGGCACAAGGTTCCCCACCGGGCACACAATACTTCTGGATGCCAGATTTGAATTACCTTACGGTAACATTTTCTCAATAACTTGAATGTTATTTTGGGGGGAAAATCAAAATCATAATTAAACTGTATATATTCAAATTGTAAGAAAATTGGCATAAGAAACACTATATCTGAACATGCACATAGTGATTCCATAATATTTAAATCAGTAATGGTAAAGATAACTATAAATTTGAAAGTCATACTTTTATGAACTTGTGTATCACCATTTAGCAGCACTATAATAAGTTACCTCTCTGTATCACACAGTTTTGACATCAAAGTCACCAGAACATTATATCCTCCCTCTATATAAAGACAAAAAGTTAATTTAAAACAGCTGGTTTCTTAGAAACATTTCAAAGCATCCTAAGTTTATCTGAGTTCATTTTCATTCAGATTAAAAAATTTTACTATGAAGCCTTTCAAATCTTTTTTAGCCATGACTAGAAACTGCTGCAAATCCAGTGTTTTCCCTTTATTTCAAAGTAAAGGGTTAGAGAACAATTGTAACAGGCTTTGGGATGAGATTTATGCATGGATCTCTGTGGACTTTACAACAATTAAATTTTGAAATTTCTATTTCTAAGCGGCATTTTTATGCCCCTGTATTGAAGATTCAAGGGTATATAGTTTTTGCCCTGTCCGTCCGTCTGTCTCTCTGTCTGTTTGTCCGCAAAAACTTTTACCTTTCCCATAACTTTTGATTGGTTGGAGATATGGCTTTCATATTTCACATGTGTATTCCTTGTGACAAGAACTTTCTTTGGGTACCACCATATTTGACCTTTTGACCTTGACCTTGGAGTTTGACCCAGTTTTGCAAAATTTTACCGAACATTAACCTTGGCCATAACTTTTGAACGGGTGGTGCTAGGGCTTTCATACTTCACATGTGTAATCCTTGTGACAAGACCTTTCTTTGAATACCAACAACTTTGACCTTTTCACCTTGACCTAGGAGTTTGACCTACTTTTGAAAAACTTTAACCTTGGTCATAACTTTTGAACGATTGGTGCTAGGGCTTAAATACTTCATATAAGTAATCCTTATGACAAGGCCTTCCTTTGGATAAAACAACTTTGGCTCTCTGACCTTGACCTTGGAGTTTGACCTACTGTTGGAAAACTTTAACCTTGGCCATAACTTTTGAACAGTTGGTGCTAGGGCTTTCATACTTCACATGTGTAATCCTTATGACAAGGCCTTCCTTTGGATACCAACAACTTTGACCTTTTGACCTTGACCTTGGAGTTTGACCTTCTTTTGGAAAATTTTAACCTTGGTCATAACTTTTGAATGATTGGTGCTTTGGCTTTCATATTTCACCTGTGTATTTCTTGGGAGAAGGCCTTTCCTTGGGCACCATTAATTTTGACCATTTGACCTTGACCTTGATGTTTGACATACTTTTGAAAAGGTATATTCCTCGAGACAAAACCTTACTTAGGGTACCAACATATTTGATTTGCATTTGAGAAAGTTTAACCTTTGCTATAAGTTGCCATACGGGGGCATCAGTGTTTCACAAACACATCTTGTTATCAATATCAATTAAAGTGGTTAATTTGGCCGTTAGCTGGTTCTTACAGAAAACACAGCAAATAGGACCCCCCCCCCCCCCAAAAAAAAAAAAAAACAAAAAAACGCAGATAACATTACTTCAAACCATTCAAGCTTGAATTAAATCATACTCACAATCACTTTTCAATGAAGTGAGACAATATGACATACATGATTTTAAACACAAGGCAGGCTCAAACTATATCTTTAAAGTTGCTTTAAAAAATATACCAAGCTCAAACTAAAACTTTCCAGCCTAATTAACAATACATGCTTTTGAAATTTTAATTTTTATGCCTATTGTATGACTTAAACATCTGGCTCTTTTGTAGTGAAATAAAAAAAAATCTATGCAATTTATATGTCAATCTGCAGCTTAAATTTGGAGTTTCTGTAGAAGTACTGTTTTCTGTGTGTGTTTTTTTATGCAATGTACAAGGCCACAAATTTTCTGCAGAAATTTGTCCCAGGGTACATTAAATACATTTAAGGCATATAGTGAACTTGAAAAATCTGTGTAATTTTCTACCCACAGATTGAACCTAAATTGTGATTCCATGGAATTATGACCCCATGGAAAAAAAGTATGTTTTTTATTGGCCTAGTATTAAAGTACGATATCATCACTTACAGATGTAAAAATTGATTGATAAGCTATCATCATTAAAGTTTGTATTTATATAGCCCTGTATAGCGTGTTTTCATGTACAGCTCTGTGCATATATAGTGCCCTTAGATGGAATTAATCTTGGAATGAAGTATTGACCTAAAAATTTGTTATTGTCCCCTATGAACCAGACAAAATATACCATCCATTTTAAGAAACACCAAGGGGTTTTTTTCTTCATTAATTTACCAAGCAAAAAATGGCTTTATTTTGATGCTTGTAATGTCATAACAAACAGTGGAAGACAGATTCATGACTGTCTTGGGAAAAAGAGAGCGATTGAGAGAAAAAAAAATAAACAGTAGGACTTTTCTTTCCAATGAAATGCAAATTTTTCCACAGCTTGCATTGGTGCCTATTATGTAGGTCAACAAATGGTAAAATATTGATCAGGAAATTCCTGGTAATCTCTACCATTTTTCATCAGATGCAGTAATTCATAAAAAAAGAAATTAGCATTAAGTTATAATGATTATCTGTAGATAGTCGGTATTGTGCACTTCTACAGATTCTGTTAATGTATTGAAACAAGTTTCTTTCAAGAGCAGGATGCAATCGTTTACAATCAGTAATTGGGCAGAATGTAAAGAAATGTTGAGAATGGAAGAAGATATTGACCTTTTTTTGTAGTAGGGAGAGGAAAAGAAGGGGGGTATTGAAATCAAAGAGCTGATTGCTAGAAAATGTCCTTAATGTTTCTGAAGTACGTACATTATTGAGACAAGGTGCATTTATACATACAAATCTGAATATGTGTACTAGTAGTAAGGAAATTTTGTGCTATAAAAAAAACTCTTTAAAAAAAATGAAGTCAACTTAGGGAAGGAAAGGGGGGTGGTATTTTCTGTTTAAAAAACCTCAGACAGATTTACTACCGTTAGGTTTATTGTAAAATTTGCTACGTCTTTAACAATTGGAATATTTAGAGTGCCTTTGCTATGAGCTTAGATACTAATATTTGTTTTCAAAACGGGAGTGCAGTAGGAAACACTGACTTCAATATACTGCAGTCTAAGTTTTTTCAGAGAATCAGAAGATCTTTAAATATAGTAAAATAAAAAAAAAAAAAACTAAATTAAAAACTTATCTGAGCTGTTTGTTTTACAATTGCAATGTTTAAGCTAACAGTCTACATATTTATAACACATCTCTAAAGGTTAGTAATTTTGAAAGTTGATGTTTAAAAATGTTATTGAAGGCAATTCATTTATTGATATTAAGTCGTTTTCATGCACTAATTTCAGTAAATGATATTTTTCAAGGAATAAAAAAAAGATGTGAAATGCAGGATTTCCCTGAAAGTCAGAAATATTCTTGACATATAAGTATATTGAGTGAGGCATCAAGATTCTGAGATAAACTCTTCCGGAATGTGCATTGTGCTTGAGATACATGCATGCATACAATTTTCTGTGGGGACCGTTTGAGTTAAGCCAGATTCCCTTAGAAAACATACCAGAAAGTTGGTTGAGAAAAAACAGAGAATATTCTCGGTGGTCTCATTCTGTAGTGTCAGATAAGTCATTTTTATAAGGGGTTGCTTTTTATTACAGCAGCTATGCCCACAGATGGAATTGGGTTAGATATGTATGCATAAATTTCCATTTGAGCAGTGTCCCTTAAGACTAACAAGGGATAATGTTGAACATGGTGATCAATGAAACTAAGTCTGATTGCTTGACTTGCTGTCTAGACTGGATTTCAGTTTCATTAGCCAAGGATGATAAAAGTTTATCAATATGCTGTTGATGTTTCTTTGTGTAGTGAGGTCAGGTCCCAAACACAAGCTACAGGGGGGCACTGTGTTAAGTTCTTATGCACTTGTAAATATAACCTTTGACATATTGTTCTTGACCTTTCTTGAGAGATAAATTTGGGATTAAAATTGGTGATGCATCATTTTGAAAAATTATCTATAATAGTTTCATACATGTATTGATTTCAGGATTCTCATCCGAGGTTATGTTTTAGGAGGAGGGGTTAATTATTGTAAATTATTATTTAACTACTGTTTAAAAATTTCCTTGTTTGTAAAATAAAAACCCTGTTTATTGATAGCAGTATCATTTAAAACTTTACAGAGCATAAAAAATTAACATTCTTTGGACTGAATTGTGTCTTTTTCTACCCTTGTGACTCAATTGGGTCAATAGGTAGCAAAATTTCAATATTTTTGACCCTATAATTTTTAGGTCACCTGAGTCACTCAGGTGACCTATTGCTATCTGTTTTTGTCCGTCGTCGTGCGTCGTCCGTCGTGCGTTAACTTTTGAACATTTTTAACTTCTTCTCTAGAACCGCTCAACCAATTTCAACCAAATTTGGTATATAGCATCTATGGGTGAAGGGGAACAAAAATTGTGAATTTCATGGTCCCTGCCCCCCCCGGGGCCTGAGGGGTGGGGCTAAAACCACCAAAAATAATGCAATCTTTAAAAATCTTCTTCTTTACTCCCGGACATGAAGCAGTCAAACTGTTGGCATCATTGTAATAAGCATTGAGCCCTCTACCAAAATTGTGAAATTCATGGCCCCAGGGTTAGGGGTTCTGGCCCCAGGGTGGGGCTATATAGATCATATAGTGAAAGTGCATAAATTCTTTGAAAATCTTCTTCTCTGCTCCTGGGTATTAAATAAAGTTACTAAGTACATAGTTATGATGAGCAAGACTGTCTCTTCCAAAATTGTGAAATTCATGGCCCCAGGGTCAGGGGTTCTGGTGTTAGGGTGGGGCTGTATTGATTATATAGTGAAAATGCATTAATTCTTTGAAAATCTTCTTCTCTGCTCCTGGGTATTAAATAAAGGAACTAAGTACATAGTTATGATGAGCAAGAGTGCCTCTTCCAAAATTGTGAAATTCATGGCCCCAGGGTCAGGGGTTCTGGTGTTAGGGCGGGGCTGTATTGATTATATAGTGAAAATGCATTAATTCTTTGAAAATCTTCTTCTCTGCTCCTGGGTATTAAATAAAGGAACTAAGTACATAGTTATGATGAGCAAGAGTGCCTCTTCCAAAATTGTGAAATTCATGGCCCCAGGGTCAGGGGTTCTGGCCCCAGGGTGGGGCTATATAGATCATATAGTGAAAGTGCATTAATTCTTTGAAAATCTTCTTCTCTGCTCCTGGGTATTAAATAAAGGAACTAAGTACATAGTTATGATGAGCAAGAGTGCCTCTTCCAAAATTGTGAAATTTATTGCCCCAGGGTCAGGGGTTCTGGCCCCAGGGTGGGGCTATATAGATCATATAGTGAAAGTGCATTAATTCTTTGAAAATCTTCTTCTCTGCTCCTGGGTATTAAATAAAGTTACCAAGTACATAGTTATGATGAGCAAGAGTGCCTCTTCCAAAATTTTGAAATTCATGGCCCCAGGGTCAGGGGTTTTGGTGTTAGGGTGGGGCTGTATTGATTATATAGTGAAAATGCATTAATTCTTTGAAAATCTTCTTCTCTGCTCCTGGGTATTAAATAAAGGAACTAAGTACATAGTTATGATGAGCAAGAGTGCTTCTTCCAAAATTGTGAAATTCATGGCCCCAGGGTCAGGGGTTCTGGTGTTAGGGCAGGGCTCTATAAATTATATAGTGAAAATGCATTAATTCTTCGAAAATCTTCTTCTTTGCTCCTGGGTATTTAATAAAGTAACTAAGAACGTAGTTATGATGAGGAGGTGGGCCTCTTCCAGAATTGTGAAAGCCATGGCCCCTGGGTCAGGGGTTCTGGTGTTAGGGCGGGGCTCTATTGATTATATAGTAAAAATGCTTTAATTTTTTGAAAATCTTCTTCTCTGCTCCTGGGTATTATTTAAACAAACTAAGTGCATGGTTATGATGCATAAGGATGCCTTTTCAAAAATTGTGAATTTCATGGCCCCAGGGTCAGGGGTTCTGGTGTTAGGGTGGGGCTGTATTGATTATATAGTGAAAATGCATTGATTCTTTGAAAATCTTCTTCTCTGCTACTGGAGACTATTTAAACGCATAAGGATGCCTTTTCAAAAATTGTGAATTTCATGGCCCCAGGGTCAGGGGTTCTGGTGTTAGGGCGGGGCTCTATTGATTATATAGTGAAAATGCATTGATTCTTTGAAAAACTTCTCTGCTACTGGAGATTATTTAAACAAACTAAGTGCATGATTATGATAGACAAGGATGCCTCTTCCAAAATTTTTAAATATATGGCCTCAGTTTTTGGGGTTCTTGAGGAGGGGGGGGGGGGCTAGGGCAACAATGCTTCATCTATCAGTGTATTTAACTTCTAAATTGTTGTATTATACTCAGGTGACCGTTAAGGCCCTTGGGCCTCTTGTTCAGATAAACAGTTTATGTCAATTATTTTTTGATTTGCATTGATTTATTAAAATTATTTTGTTTAGAAATAACATTTCTGAGGCAGAGCATTTTTTTGTTTGTTGCCAAAACCAAACAAAATTTTCAACCTTAGAATTTACAGAGCCTGTATTACAATTTTGATTCTTAACACGTCATTTTTTGCTCATTCTTTACACAAGAAGTTGCTGTGAGAGTAACAATGAAAAGTAGAAATCACTAAGGATTATAGAATCATATTTGGTTTGAAAAAAACCCCAAAAAAACGCTCATCCAAACACACAGAGAATGTATGGAAGGATTCTTGATTTTCATTCCACACAGTAAACAAAAATGTCAGTACACATATCCAAAGACAACTTTTTTTTATATCTCAATAAATAAACTAAAGATGATGTTACATTCTGATGTATACAGTGAAAACTGTCTAATCCAAAACCTGTGCAACCCATTCCACTGTGAATTCTGAACCTTATTTAAATTCCCATTTTACCATTATGTTCCTTACACTGTGCAATCTGACACCTTGTCTATTCTGACACAAATTTTTTCTCCCAGTGCATGTTGGATTAGACAGAATCACTGTATTTTATCTATGTTTCCATATGACATCATCTAAGTCACAATAGAAATTGTGTAGAGATTATATCTCTATTTTCTTTAAAGGATGTTAAAAATAATGACATTTACATTATATACTTATTAACCCCTTCCACATTTAGCTAAATAAAAAAATTGACTTCAATTTTCATAAATGTTTTCCCATAGCTATAGTTAATATGAGGCATATGCATACAAACAGGTTCATTAATAATATAAGATTGTTCGAATCAAAATCTCATGCATTATTGATACAGAAATATTTATGGCATGACAATTTTTTTTAGAAAACCAGTTTGAATTTCCTTTTAATCAATGATGATTTAAATTCAGTTTTAGAACTTTATATTGGTCTGAATTCTTAGGGTAAGTTACATTTAGCATTCAGTTTTATGTGTGATGCATGTAACATTTTGGGAGGAAGTCAATTGATGTATGATTTTTCAGACAAATGAGACATTCATGTTTTTTTAAATGTATGACAGTTATGTAACTAAAATTGAAAGATGATAGGAAGAGAATTATGTAAGACCCACACTGAATGAGGGAACATTTGTAGAAGATTGGTTCTTGTGGGAATGATGTGATTTCAATTTACATGGGTGATAGAAACTACAGAAAATGATACACATATCATTTAGAAATAATGGACACAGAGTCAGAATTTTTTCAAATTTAGTATAAAGTGTACTACAGTTTTTAGTTGAAATCTTTTTAAGAAGATAGAAATTGAAAATATCTGATTGATTTGATTTCTGTTTGGTTCTTTATTGTTGCTTTCTTTTTACTTTAAGATCTACCAGAGGCTGAAGCTGCTGAGCTGGAGAATAAATTAAAAGTCCTCAACACTATAGACCAAGAGGTATGTGTTAAATCCTAAATGCTGGATTTATGGCAAAAAATATATTTGCACCATTGCAGAGATGCAGTGGAATTGTATCCCTCTCCTGAAAATATCAGATTAAAAAGAATTGGAGAGGGCTACATTATTGCAGCTGCAAGAGTATGTGTTAAGGGCATACGCAACGTAGTTAGAACTTTATTGTCTTTTCCCCTGGAGTTGAAGAGTTCCAATACTAGAAGGGCCTGTGTGCAACTCTTTTTAATGTCTATATATGGTGCTGTACACCTCTTCTAAAACAAATTTGGATGAAAAATATCTACAATATATGTTTAGTATTTTTTGTATATTTTTCTTTGAATAATACAAGAATTTTCATCATTTGATATCTATTCAAAACCCCTGGTAAAGCATGCTGATTTTTTGTGTGCGAACATCTAATGGTAATATAATTTTAAATTAAGTATATCTTGAAAAATTATCAGTAGGTAAGGTATGTTGTATATGTCCTTAAGTCCTCAATACTATAGACCAAGATGTATGTCCTCACCACTATAGACTAAGACATATGTGTTAAGTCCTCAACACTATATACCAAGAGGTATGTTTTAAGTCCTCAATGCTAGAGAGCAAGAGGTATATGTCCTCAACATAGAGGTGTATGTGAAGTTTTTAATATTAGAGATCAAAGAGGTAAGTGACGGATCCTCAATATTAGAGATCAAAGAAGAAAGTGATAGGTCTTCAACCCTCGAGATCAAAGAAGTAAGTGATAGGTCTTCAATCCTCCAGCCAAAGAAGTAAGAGATAGGTCTTCAATCCTCAAGTCAAAGAAGTAAGTGATAGGTCTTCAATCCTCCAGCCAAAGAAGTAAGTGATAGGTCTTCAATCCTCGAGTCAAAGAAGTAAGTGATAGGTCTTCAATCCTCAAGTCAAAGAAGTAAGTGATAGGTCTTCAATCCTCGAGTCAAAGAAGTAAGTGATAGGTCTTCAATCCTCCAGCCAAAGAAGTAAGTGATGGATCTTCAATCCTCGAGTCAAAGAAGTAAGTGATAGGTCTTCAATCCTCCAGCCAAAGAAGTAGGTGATAGGTCTTCAATCCTCGAGTCAAAGAAGTAAGTGATAGGTCTTCAATCCTCAAGTCAAAGAAGTAAATGATAGGTCTTCAATCCTCGAGTCAAAGAAGTAAATGATAGGTCTTCAATCCTCAAGCCAAATTAAGAAGTAAGTGATAGGTCTTCAATCCTCAAGCCAAAGAAGTAAGTCATAGGTCTTCAACCCCAAAACCTCAAGACCAAAGAAGTCTATATAAAGTCCTCATTATCATAGAATAAATAGTATATATGTTTGTCCTCAATGCTAGAGTCTACAAGGTATGTGTTAAGTCTTCTACCAAGAGATTGTGTTTTATCCTCAGTTCTTAAGATAAATGAAAATGTTTTAAAGACCTCAACACTATAGACCAAGAGATGTGTGCAAGTCCTGGATTCTAGAGATCTCAACACTGTAACCCAAGAAGTATATCAAGACATAATTGTTAAACCCTGGCACAAGAGTCGAAAAAGGTTGCATGACTTGCAGTGTATACTTGGTCATGTATACCTGAATGCATAAGTTTATTTGTCAGGAAGATGATATTTTTTCCATTTAAACACTTGTATGTCAATGCTCTAGCTCAAAAAAAAGTAAGAAACTTGTATCTACTTTACAAATGATGAACTTTTTAACAATTCCCTAGTCTTTCCCAAACTGTTAAAGCTTGCACAAATGATTAACACCTAGTATTGATTACCAGCATGGCCACTTTCAGTTTCAACTTTAAATTGTAACTATAAGGTTAATGTTATTCAATACTGTTGTTATCATGAAATGAATATTCTCATGTGATTTTCAATATGAGTGAAAAAAATGACAAAATGTAAAATGATAATGTATCCAGCTGATATTTACACCCAAGTAAAGGGTACTTTAGCAATTGCTTTGTGTAGGGTTGATAGATGTCTAGCACTAATATCTAGTTGTTTCAGAAATATTTTATGTGTTTCATTTTTTTGCAGTTAATGACCATACAGCGCCAGAACACATACTCCACTCAGTGTAAGTAGACAGATTACACAGGAAAAGGAACATAACTCCTACAGTAATCAATCCTCTATTTTGATAAAGGAAAGGAAGCAATTGTACTTTTCATGTTTGCAAACAGAATATAACTTTATTCAAAATGTTTTTCAGTCAATTTCAATGAATTGAAGTAATTAAATGTTTTTTCTCTATATTATGGTCATGATAATTAAACAAAACTTCAGAAAACATGAAAAAATTGACTGTATGTATGCCATAAGATAACTTGTAACATTAATTTTACAGCTGGGATGTCTGAAGACAGTGACTATAAGAGTGACAATAGCTACCCCCCTCCTCACCAACATAATGTTTCTGTCAGACAGTTTCCTCTCCATGAACCAAGTCGAGATTTTTACTATAATGGACAGTTTGATTCATTTGATGGTGGGGGTTTGGATGATGATCGAAGAGGATCTTTTGATCGATTTGAAAGTTTTGATGAAGAGGAGTCGTACAACGATCATCATTGTCATGATGTTTATCAACGGGATTTATCTCCAGAGCCAGATAATGAATCTTATGATGAAGAAGAATTGACACACTGTTCAGAAAGAAGGAGTCAGGATGATCCGGATTATGATCAGGATCCAGATTACTCTTTACATGGATCTGAATATGATCAGGAGGAGTATGATGACTATGAACGTCCCAAACTGAATGAGAGGAGCTTCAGCGAGGAGGACGGGAGTTACTCTGGAGGAAGGGTGATGAGTCGGACTATCAGTGAGGAAGAATCCTCAAGTCGAGGAAGACTGTATGATAGGACTTTCAGTGAGGAGAGTAACAGACTGTATAGTGAGGAGAGCAACCGAGATCGGCACTCAATGGAGAGAACAATCAGTGAAGACAGTAGTCGAGAGAGACAGCAATATTACGATCAAGAAGATGATCGTCGGCCTTCTTATACGCACAATCATCGCGGAGGTTATGACTTAAAAGACAGAGATTTTGGTAGAGAGTGGGATCAGTACTATCAAGATGAAGAAACCACTTATGTTCAAAGTCGGAGTGACACAGAATCAGAGCACATGTCATATAATAGCAGACCAAGGAAAAGCAGGCAGTATACCTATACAAACAGAGGGTGGGTACCATTTCCTCTTGATTTCATAGAGTAAACATACCATATTTTGCAGAAAGGATATTAATCTATCTTTACATTCTTTGAAAGAAAAGGAAGTTATTTTATTTACAGTTGTTTTAAGCTTAGTGTGAGTTTATGTTTTGCAAGAAGCAGATAAAAAAAGAAAAATTAAAGTCTGTCACAACTACAGAAAGAAAAGACATAAATAGAAATAAGTTTGTTGGAAGTATAACTACTTTAAACTTATAGATAAAGCAATTTAAGTCTCTTAATATCTTTGCCAAAGTTTTAAAGTCCCCAAGTACTATTTTTTTCCTAAAGGTTTTTGCAAAAATTTATTAAGTACTATTATTCCATGTATGTAAATGATACTAGCATAACTTCAAAGAGAAATCCAATTTATGAAGATCTGTTGATGATGGCATATCATACAATATCATATATATTGGATGACAAGATAGTGTAGGAACTTTAAAATTGCAGTACTGAATACAACCCATTCGCTATGCAAATTTTTATTAAGTACAATAGAATGTGTATGGTCTCTTTCAAAAATGCAAACAACAAATGCGTAATTCTGTCCCAGGGGCCAAGCTGGGAAGAACATGCCCAGTTGACCTTTAGGGTAGATAGTGTATCTTGGACTGAATCACAGAAGAGGCATTTCCAATAACTCGGCACAATATTGTTAGAGACACAAGAGGCTACAATGAACAGCAGTTTGATGGTCCCAGAGGCAAGGCCAATCATTCAATTTTGTATGATGGGGGCCTTCTGTGGGAGATTAACCCATTTCATTGACATTAAAATTGTTTTCTACGTTGAAGATTACTTTAATGACCTAGAATAGGATTAAATCATTATGATTAATTTTTTTTTTTCGAATTTATTTCGGGAAATGCCAAGTTTTCCCCTTTTTTGTAAAACTTAAAAGGTAAATGGAAAGATTATACTTTTCTTATTTCTTAATATAAAAGCAGGGGCAAAAAATGAAGTTTGTAACAATCAGTTTGAATGAAAAAGTATGCAAAATGTCAAAAGAAAACATGTGCATTACTTTCTACCAACATTCACTTCTGGAATGAGCACAGATCCTTAGCCCACTTTTAAGTCATTTTCTCTCCAACATCTTGAAAACAAATTGCCAATAGAAAAAGCCCTATATAGTCATCACCATTTCTAATGCCATTTTGATGAAGGATGCAATTATGTACCTGAGGTGAATATGAAATTCCATGATGTAAATTGGAAGATATGATTGAAGTGTTAATCAAATAATCAATTGCCAACATAATATGACTGCTGGTATATAATAGGTGTGAAGTGGTACAGTATAATTATAATTGTTTGGAGTTTTCTTGTCTTACAGAAGCCCAGCCAGAAGTGGAGATTCCTTGACCAATACAACAAACATGACCAACACCAGTAAAATCAGCACTCAGGATTTTAGGTAAGGTCAAAATATGGGGGTTGTACTGTATCACCAACATGATTGATTTGGCAAATCTTTGGGACAATATTTCAAATTATGCTACTGTTAACATTTGGATCTGAGGAGAAGTTTTGGTTTTAGGCTGAATCCCTCCCAAGAACCCCCCCCCCCCCAAAAAAAATGAACAAACGAACCAAAAAAAAAGTTATTTTATTACAAGAGCGTGGAGGAAACAATCTTTTAAACAAACTTAATGATATGACACATAATCCTACTTTTTACTTGAGAAAGTAACTAGGTCGATAGAATAAGTTTTTAACAAAAGTGGACAAATTTGAATTTGAAACAAATATTTGGGAAAAAAAAAAACTGATAGTGAAATACTGATACTGATAATGAAATGCAGTGTAATTTTAGCAGACAATTTAAAGTGGTAGAAAATTTTTATATATAAGGGGAGCAGAGAGAGATAAGAAGTTTAAAAGGTCATGGTCAAAAACAATAAATGTACTGTAGTACCTTTAGGAAGATCTTGTCACAGTTATTGCAAACAAGAAAGTCCTATCTTCTCTCATTCAAAAGTTACATTAGTATAAAATTCAAAATTTTTGAAAAGAAAGTCATACTTCAAGGTCATGGTCATGAGGTCAAAAATCACAGTACAGTGGATATTATAAAAAAAGTCTTCTCATATGTAATGCACATGTAAAATGTGAAAGCCCTCTCTCATTCAAAAGTTATTTATTACTAAGCTGAAATTTTGGAAAAGTAGGTCAAAACTTTAAGTTTATGGTCATGAGGTCAGAAGTCAAAGTATATTTGAAAAGGATTTGTTAATTCACATATGAAATATAAAAGCTCTATCTTTCATTCAGAAATTATTAGCAAAGTTAAAATTTTAGATTTAGGTACCCTACTGTGTAGAGCAGTTACATGTAATGAATATATTTGCAAATTTTTGTGGAATTCTAGCCAAAAGACAAATTCATGGAACTTTTGTTTTATTTATTTAAAAAAGCTATTTTAGTACTTCAGTGCATTGATTAAAATTTTGACAATGTTGCATGAAAGATTTTAATTTAAGCTTCAGATCTGTTTAGTAGGATTCCTCTCCTTCATTTCAGAATTCACTTTTATATTGATTTGAAACCCGGCCAGGCTAATCTTGTTTTTCTCTTTTATTTGAACTAAATTTCATGATGTTTGATTGAAATTAGAACACTGGAGGGTATACTGGAGAGGTGAAGATTAAGACTGCATTTTATAGGATTCTGTCAATTTTTCACAGAGTAATGGCTATCGTGGACATAAATTCAACATATTTGGAAAGCATTTATTTTACGACTCTTGGTGTAATAGCAGTTTTCAGAAAATGAGCTAGCTCCCACTTATGTTGCTGGATGTTCTGTAGCAACTAATTCATTAACATCTATTACCTGTAGATTTGTTTAAATGTCACCATTTAAAAAAAATTGTTTAAAAAAAGCTTAATTTAAAACATCCCAGATGGGCTTTTGGCTTTTTTTCCTTACATATTGAGTAGATATATCCACAATTTTAATTTAGACCTCTACTTCAATTCTTTGTAAGAACACCATGTATAAAGTTTCGTGTCGGGGGTTAAATTTCTATAACAGCCTCTATGAGAGCCAGTGATAATAAAATAATAATAATAATAATTTCGCAGGACAGCACATTTTACAATAATTTACATAACTAGTTTACATTGTGGTCCCAAAAAGCATATTGAAGACATCTACTAAAATGGCCAATGGTTCCAGGAAGGGGGGGGGGGGATAGCAGAAATTTAACATTTGATAATGGGATTCGCATTCTGTATCCATTTTTAAAATTTAATTAACCACTGAATAGACATCTTAGCATAGTTTTCAATTTTGCTATCAGATTGGAGAATGAGAATACTAAATATGTGTACTCAAAGCCAAAGAATTGAACCCCAATATTTTGCTCTTGTATCATCCAAAATGAAGGTCTTGTGTCCCCGCGTCTTCATTTCCTCATATGAATGAAAAATGAAATTACATATTGACGGATCAGAAAGTCATTAAATAAGCTACTCTGGCATGGAAAACGAGGTAATTATCTTAGTCTTTAAAGTGCCACAAGTCATAAGAGTACAGCATTAGATATGAGTTCAAATTTGGTCTTGCTTTAGTCCCAGAAAAACAGCCTGTTGCACTGTAGGAGAATTTATGCTGAGTTTCCGTGACTTCATGAGAAGATATTATTTCTAACTAGTTCTTTCCAACTGCTAGGTAATGGATGATTGACCTCTCGGTTTTGAATTGTGTGACATAGACAAATACACAGCCTTCTCGATTGTGTGTACTTTAAAAGTTTTAAATAAATTTTTTTTTCTTACCCTGTTCAAATGAAAACATGGATCATGTGAGAAGTTAAAGGCCGTATTATGGAATTTCTGTCAAATTTACACTGCAGGGATTGGTATATGTGAGAATAAGCTTATATAACTATGGAATGCATTTTGAAGTGTTTAGAGATTCTATCATAGTAAGTTTCCAGACTTGTTTTTATGTTAAGGAATGGTTTTTTTGTGAAATTTAAGTCTTAAAACTGTCTTCCAATTGTCTTTACAAGTAAGATTTCAAAATAGTTGACATATTTCATTTATGAATGTGTGTAAAAGAATGAAATCACCCTATCAAAGGATTAATACAGATGATAGTCAGTTTGCTCATTCTGAATTTAAAAGAAAATCATAGAATCACACTATATTTGTACATATAGTAAGGAACAAGATCAAAAGTTCAGTGTCTGAAAAAAATAAATTCACATAGTTTTCATCAAGATCCCCCTCCTTTGTCCCTCAAAACTAAATGAGATGAAATGTGGATTGAAGGAACTATATACAGTAAAAGCATATTTTTGCCCCCTATAAAAGCCACATTTGAAAATCTCCATAATAAAAAAAAATGTACACAATTGTATATATTGTATGAAAAATCCAAATTAACATAAAATACTTCGGTTTGGAAGTAGCTTATTGGCAATTTGAGTTTTGGTGATGTCACAAACTATTTGGATTTTCTGATATTTTCAAGAAAAAGGACAAAATAAACAAAATTTGTTCAATTTTGACCTATAGATTTTATAGAGTGCAAAACTGCCCCAGAATAATATTCAAATATTTCATTGATGTTATAATTCTACGTATTATATCAAAAGATTGAGTGGAGCAGACCTGCGCTTGATGACTTTTAATCAAAATATCAACATAAAAACACTTTTTTCCCTACCAAAATCATGATCATAATTTTGAATTTAAGTCATCTTCCTGACTTCATATTTAACATGTGGTGTTATTGCTGATGAAAATGGACAATGCTTTAAAGTGTGCAGATTTCCCTCCTGTTTAAAACACAATTATATATTTCTTCATCAAAGTTTAATTTAGGGGGCTGGTATTGGTCATTGCAGAATATAGTCCTTTGATTATTCAGTAACAGGGACATATTTACCAAATATTATATACATGCCTTCAAATAATAGTATTTCTTACACTTTTACTAACATATATTTCTTTAATTTATTCATAGAAAGAAAAATTTAAAATACAAATAGCATAAAGTTTCATGTACAATATGTACTTTTTGTGTAGCTATCAATGTCGGACAAAACCGTCACGGTAGCTGAGTCGGTAGAGCGCTCGCTCCGTGATCGGAAGGTTCTATATTTGAATCATGGCCTTGACTGACCTAAGTCGATAAAAAATAGGTAGCAACTGTTCCTTCACCAAGCACTCGGCACTTTGAAGTGAAAGTTGCAGGTCATTTGGATGAGACTTTAAAAACCGAGGCCACGTGTCAGAGTAGGCCCTGGCACAATAAAGAACCCTCACTGCTCGTTGGCCCTGAGTGCTGAGTAAAGGTCTATATTTGAAGCCCTTCACCGGTATATGGTGACATCTCTATATGAGTGAAAAATTCTCTAATGGGACGTAAAGCAACATACAATCAATCAATCAATGTCAGACAACAAAAACTTTTGGGGCTCTTCATTCTTTATCTCCCCTTTACACTAACTATTTGAACTGTTTTTTTTTTAAAATATAGATCTTTTGATCTAGTACCTAAGTTCATCATCTTAAAGCTTGATGTACCCATGAACAAAAATCTTAAAAGTACTAATTATAGAATAGAACAAGGAAGCTGTCTACAAATGTACATTACATGTTATCAAAATTGTAATTTTTGCCAAAACACTGCAAAATTTGTACCAGATGAAAATTAATTTAGCCACAGTAATGGGGGGGGGGGGTCATAAGGGATTGCTTAGTGTAAGATATACAAATAAAACAGCAGTAATATTCTCATACAATACAGATGGTGGTCATAGCAACTGAGAAATAATGCCAAATGTGATTGTAATGTAATGTAATTGTAATTGTAATTGTAATGTAATTTCACTCATAAAATTTTTCAAAAATATGAAAAATTACAACTTAGATTTCAGGATGCACTGTTTATGTATGAAGAATCCATTGTTATTCCTACAAACTTTTTTGTTTTCAACTCAGCTATAACTCGCCTATAAGATCCATTGTGCAACAGTTGATGTTGGACAAACAATTCATGGTAATAAAGTCACAGTTATAAATAGCTATAACAAGGGGAACAGTTAGACTTTGGCAAGAAGCCTGCATTCTTAAACATGCAGATGGACAATAAACATAGATTTAGACTCGAGTCAAAGCAATTATTCATTCAATTTTTAACACATTAGGGACCCATGCATTCATGAATATATTTCATGGAGATGTATTGAAATGTCTCTAAGTAAACATACCCATTGTATATGATTAGCTGTTGTTCATTGCTTATTAAGTTTATTTTAAATCTGTATCTCTCACTGGTATGAAGATCCATACCAAAAAAGACCAATCTTAGAAACTCTCTTGACATGTTTGAAGATCCATTATACAAAAATCCACACAATTCTATAAATCATTGTGCCAGGCATCATCTGTCTGTCTGTCCGACCTTCTTTCTTGATAACAGTTAAAGGTAGGGATTTGATATTTGGTTCATGTATTGCTTAGAACAATGGCTAAATACCAAGGTTACTGACTTGGTGACCTTTGAACTTGACCTTTGACCCACTTTTCAAAATACAGCATAATGCCATTATATATACACATTATTATTTGACTTTGAGAGGTAAATCTGTGCTGTTTGGACTATAATGCCAGTATGCATCTTTAACAAATGTGACCACCCGTTAGCTTTATGTATGTCTTTAATGTTGCGACGCACACATTCTTTTGAACACTTTAGTTATATTTGGTCATTATTGATAGCTAGTGTAAACACAGCATCTGCTGCGATTTTGCCATGCACCCACAATGCAAATGTGGCCACTGTTAAGTATATCATTTCATGGTATTACATGTACCTCTTTAAATCTGCTTTAAATAACATCCAAGTCCAGACTCAAAGCAATTACTCTTGCATGCTTGTGAATTAAACTTTCCTGAGAACTTAACTCATTACTTTCAATAACTGTTCATTTTCTCGTTAACATTATTGTATTAACGTATGTATAATGATTGCTTTTTCAGTCCAATTAATAGCCAGACAAGCCTAAGTGGCCTGAGTCGACAAAGTGAGCAGGAAAGAAGTGATGGTCCCCTGGATTACCAGTACAAATACACCCCTTACCATGAGATGCAGGAGTCCCCCGCCAAGATCAGGTGGAGCCAAGCTGTCAAGAGAATTAACACCGAGCTTAATAAGGTAATCCTGTGTTGATTTATGGCACTGTATACTGGGAAACTAAGTTTATCCCCATGCAGTTTAATTTCATCCAAATGTAAATGAATTTAGAAGTAATTTTGCATTTTTAAATTAATGCAAAGTAATTAACTATTCTAGACTTCAATACATTTTATTAACTGGGTTTTCCATTGGGAAAAAGCTGATTGTTGAAATGATGAAAATTAGGAGACAGATGGGCAGGTGACTGCCAAAAGGGTACAGCGCATATTTGTTCAGAAAACTCCTCTCACAGTTTTCAATATATGTTTATACACTGTATTTTGCCAGTCAAATTTGTACATAATATCAGATATGTGCTTAATACTTGAATTTTGATTTTTGATAATTTATGAGAAAATTCCCAGTTGTTGAACTTAGTCAGTTGCTATAAAGGTACATTATTTGTCCAAATAACTCCTCCTAGTAAAATTTTCAAAATATTACAAAAATACCAGCTGTTGATTTTTATGCAGAATTGTTTATTGAGTACATCATTAGTCCGGAATATTCCTCCTACAGTTTTCAAGATAGAAAGGTATACTTTGCAGATTGTACAAATACTGTACGTGTACATAAATTGGCGTATTCAAAATTTAGTGAAATCACTGGGTATTGAGTTGTTAGCGTATTCATGAATTAGCGCTACACACAAACGCACCATATATTGTATTTATAAATGATTTATTAATGGTAATCATAAATTAGCGCATCGTTGTCCACGCCAAAGTCGCTAAAATGTGAAGCCCGCTAAAATATGAAGCCGGCCATTTTTAATATTTTAAGTACACATACAGTATCAGAGATGTACATGGTAATCGGATATTTATTTTCAACTATTTATGAGAAAATACCAGTGGTTGAACTTAGTCATTTTGATGCAAAATATGCTCATAGGGTATGTTATTATTGTAGGAGTGTCACCTCCTACAGTTTTCAGAATAGAAATTTTTTTAAAAAATAATTTATTTGAGAAATACCAGTACTGTCACATTGACAGCATTGCCCTTGTTGAATATTTCCATTTTAAAATTCACTTATTAAGGATGAGGTTGAAAATAAAGCAGGAGCAAAAATTTCCCAGTATGCATTATTAATATTTCAATTTATAAAAGGATAGTTCATTTTTCTGAATACAAGTACCATGGAATGTAATGAAAAAAGATGGAGCTAGATACTTGAGTTAAGGTAAGTACTGTGTGTTATAACCCTGTTTTTGAAGGGACTCTGTCAGTGAAATGAGGATGGAGGGATGGTATTTACTTTCTTATCAAGTTTATGTCTTTAAGTAAAGAACAAGAATTAATTGCAGACTTTTTGCAGATCAGTATAAGAAATTGGTGTTTGACAAAGGCAATGAAAAGTATAAGTATAGACAGTTTCGAAAGAAAAATCCGTTTTAAGATGGTATTAAATCAAAATAAAGACCACAGTAAATTACTGGGTGTTTCAAAGATTTCTTTGTTATATATGCAATATGGATCATGGATTGAAACATTTCTTTTCCAAAAAACCACAAAATGCCAACTACTACATAAGCAACTTAGAAGAGCATCAACTTTTAAGAAATTATGCCTTATTAAACCTTAGAAAGAAGGTAAAGCAGTTACTTCTAAAATGAGAGTTCATGTGAATGGAACCTCTCTGAAAGGAGTGATGTCTATGTTTAGTTACATCTATGAAACTTGCAAGTGTCATTGAATCTAGACTTAAATATCAGGGGTATTGATCTTCAATGGTATTATGTATGCATGAGTGGCAGACTTTCAGTTATTTCATCGTAAATTTGAAGACAAAACATGGAGATCACACTAGAATTTGAGATGGTCCATTGGTTTCTTCGGAAGAAGGTGTGTTTGTGTCAGTAAGGATGACATAGGATCCACATTTAGATTAGAGGACAGAGATTAAGGATCTGAAGGATTTGGAAGATTAAGATTAATGCTTCATTAAGCGGTCATGTTTTAGTTTTTTTAAAAAAAAAAAGAGGAAAAAAATACTGAAAAGCCTCTGTATTTGAAATATATGGATATACAGTAAAACTTGCTTAAATAAGGAAGTCCCAAGAGACTGTGAATTTTTTGTTCCATTTCAATAAAGCAATTCTTTTTAAATGTATCCCTAAGATAGAGTTATGATATGAGGGATGGGGAAAATAGAACTTCCTAATATTGCAGAGATTTCCTTAAATCAAAGTTCTTTATGAGTGCAATCTGATTAAAATTAGATTTTTGATTCGCTCCGAAATTCTAATAGTCACTACACAAAGCAACTATCAAAATTTTGGAGCAAATCAAAGATCTGATTTTAATCAGATTGTTATATTGAAACCTTGTCATTAAGGGCCTTTTATAAGAGAGATAACTCTGAAAAGTCCTAAATTTTTTGGCTCTCTTTGAATGTTATTTCAGGACAATTACTTCCTGAATCTCTGTGAAAAATGGTCTCTTTGATATATAAGGCAAAATGAGATTAAACATTGCTGGGAAATTGGAGTGAATCGAATAAAGCTATCCATGGAAAAATTTGCACAAAGTGATTTAAGAGATCAAGTTAATTAGACTGAAAGCTGCTGAAAATTGGATAGGACTGCCATTCTTGTCTTTTGTCTTTTCTGAAAAATCTCTCATTTGAATATAATATGGTCAGTGACATTTATGCAACTTGAACATTGATCTTATTAATTCTGAAAGAGTGATAATGCAAAACAGATAGAGGAATATTTTGGTTGCATGCAGAGAACAAAATCTTCTTCAAATGTCATGTGCTGTCTTATAAGGAAGTAATTATAGGCTTAAACCCAGGAGTAAAGGAAAACTGGTTGTCTTTACAAGGCAGATTAAACTTGTGTCCTTTTGGGTTCCTTTGGGCTCTTGCACCTCAATGAGTAAATGGAAATGAAAATATCTTTAGCAGACATTAAATAGTTAGTCTGTGAAAAGTAGGATGTGCTGACTTTCTTAAGGCATGGGGGTGAGCAGTTCAAAAAAGTAGCTACTAGCTGGGAGCTACATGTAGTAACAGTAACAAAGTTAACAGCCCATGGACTATTGGCAGTATATGCACACAATGGTTATATTCATCTTTTATTATTATCTGTCTTTATTCAAGCAATGATAATTTTAAAGAACATTTGTCCTAGACAAAATGTTGAATTATGAATAGTCAAAAAAGGACTGCAGGAAATAGTACTAATCAATTTGTCACTCAGAAAAGACTATTGCTATATCAATGTACAATATGCGTATTATGTTAAAACAGATTGAAGATCTTGACTTGGCAATTAAATCATAAATTGGTCGATTAAATATTGACACTTGTGCAATGACTAATGCAGTTATACTTTCATTTTGGATTTACTTTAGCCTGGTTGGCTAACACATCTTTTTATTTTTGCTTGCTTGAACTCTAAAATTGGTAGCCCACTGTGCGTCAGGCAATGGTAATCACATTACCCCTAAAGTTACTATTGGGCTTCTCTCTTTGGTGAATGCAGATAATCATTGACAAAACTTGCACCCCTGTTGTAAAGGTCTCTTTATCTTGAATGAATGGATTCTTTCCTGCTCTCATGGTTGTTCAATTTCTTTTGAATTATAATATTCTTTAATTTGACAACCATGCATTATGTGCATTAAAAAAAATTCAAGTACGACATGTAGCTACTGTTCATATTGTGATTCTCTGTGCACACCCATTTGTTTATATATACTGGTAAACAGATCATGCAGGTTCCCTAGCCATTAAGGTGCACTTCAGAACCCATCACTTCAAGTATTGATAACTGCAATATGTTTATCAAGGCGACAGTTATGAAGTTAGGACAGACTGAAATTGATATTTATTTTGCAGACAGACAGAAATTAATATTTAACTGGTTGATTGTGATTGAAAATTGATGAGTTCCCTTTTTCTCATATTGATTCTTATTAAACCTGCTCAAGTTTCAACATAAAAAATGAAAAAAAATCCTTTCTGTATTTAAATTTAATTGGCTCTCTGAAGATTTTTTTTTTTTTTTTGGCATTGCATTGTATCATATAGTGTTTTTTTTTCTTCTTCAAAAACAATATTTTCTCATGATTCATGCATTTTTTTCCCCCATAAGAATCATGGTATAAAAGAGCCGAATTTGTATAATTTATAGGAGCTTCAGCAAGTCTTGTAAATCCTCTAGTAGTGTATGAAGTAAAGACTATTTTGAGAAGGTTATGAGGATGTGGTCAGTGATAATTAACTGATACTTAAGTATTTTAAATCATTAATTGTCTTTTGATTGTTCTTCAGTTAAATATATAATACCTGACTTTCTTCCTAAGTCAAAAATAAAGGGGGGGGGGTTAAAATTTGTGTTATTCAAATGATTTTCATCATGACAAGTCATACAAGTGTATTAGCAAGAAGGTGAAGTTTCATTTTTTCTTTTGTTAAAAAAAGATATACCTTGAAATTTTTGTCTTTTTAACATTTGTTTGAATGCTTCCATGTATCATAAAATATTAAATGTAAAGCATGTAACAGCTGTATTGAGATTTTGTGTATTGAGAGAATGAGTCATTGAATCACAGGGACAATAGACCCTCCATATGTTGCATTCAAATGTCACTCTTATCAAATATAGATTTTGATTAAAAATGAGATTTATTATGAAATGTAATGGTACATAATGTGTAGCAGTTATCAATTTAGGAGAAATTAATAAAGGGGTTAATTTCAGGGCAGTTGGAATGAGAAAAATAGTGAATGATTCATCTGAAATGTCTGAATTGGTTGATTTCAAAAATTACACGTAGATTTCGAATATGTGTTTGACCATGCAATGGTTAAAGATGGGGAATATTATACATTTGTTGAATTAGAGTTATAGAGATATATAAAGATTTATTCACCTAAGAAAATTATATTGCCTGAGGGCAAAGCCCAAGGGAAATGTGTCATTTTTCTGTAGGGTTAATAACATATTTTATCTGTCTTACTGTCCAAGGCTTTAAATCTGGTCACAGACTTGAGCTACAGAGATAAAAACTATATACTTGGTCAAGATAGTGTCAAGGTCAAAGTATTATGCAAAGACAAGATCATAATGCCAAGATCAATTTTCAGATGTTTCAGTCATTGTAGTCCACGTGTTGCACAAATGTATCATGTTTACTTCTATTAAGTTACTTATTAATTTTTTTCTGTGAAGGATAATGGGGATCAAACTACAATTTTTAATGGTCGCAATTTTAATGACATAGAAATAAAATTGTAGGCATGTATAAATCAGATCTTTAAGTAGTTATGCTTGTGCTACTTTTAGGTAGGTTAAAACTAAAATCTTCCTCTTAAGGACCCTTAATACACTAGAGGAAACTATTTTTTGGACATTGAGAAAATTATTGTGAGTAAAGGTGTAAGAATTGAGCTTATCTATCTCATTTTCAACAAAGAGTGCCATGCATTTACCCCCAGGAAAAATGTTTAAAGACAATGAAGTATTGATAAACATAAATCACTGTTGTTTACTTAAGTTGGCAAAATACCTGCAAATGAAGTGTTCTATCTATTCATCTTGGCCATTAAAGTGTTATGAATGCTTGATTTGATCACACATTAAGTAATAAACTGTACATTTCAATTTATTTTATTCTTGATCAAAGGGCAGATCACTCTATCTGCATAAAAGTACAAAAAATTAGAACTCTCACGTGTGCAGTGTATAGAGGGCTCTTAATACCTTTTAATTTTATTTTTGCTGTATTGAAGCTATGAGATCAGAAGAAGAATCATATTGATTTCAGAATCAACAAGTCAATTGTCAAAGACAGCCATAGGTGTCAACACTGTTATAGGCACAATTAAAAGAGGTCAAGGGCAATGTCAGAATTTAGCAACGATGTGGAAATTAAATAACACACGTAAAATATAGTTATGAAAGAATATTTTTTTTCTCTTGCTGCTTCTACTTCCTAGCAATATATACATTGGAAGAAGACTTCTGACTTAATTAAGGGTCAAATATTTAAAGGTCAAGGCCAAAGGCTGCAGTAAATTTAATTTAAGACCAGAGTCTGGAAAATAAATCCAAAAAAATATTGAATGTTATTTGACAAAAGATAATAATCAAACATCAAGAATATGGAGGCTAAAAGATATTAATGTTTTGAATACCACATATTCAATATTTGTGATATTGGGTTCTTGGAATAAAATCAACTAAAAATTTCATAATGCTTTTGCAAGTGTTATTCCATTTATTTGCAAACCTCATGTTATAAAAACAAATTTTGAAATGTGTGATAGGATTTTGTCAATGAGATATGACTGATGGATTTAGGTGTCACACAAGAAAAATTACCCTCCAGCTGTGGGATCAAGACCATCTTATTTGTCATGATTGTTCTATTCCATTCCGTAAGCCCAGCCTGGACAAGTAGAAGTAGAAAATAACAAGCTCAGCAATTATTAAAAACTTAAATTGATTAGCTATCCTGCTGCCTTTGAAGTGTGATCACTTCTGATGGGATGTGTGGTTGGCTGTTTTAGACTTCTTGTTTTAGGTTGTTGAGATGGAATTGATTGAAGGTCGACACTTATAACAGGCAATTTTCTTGTGTCCAAAAAATAATACATAAAATATATATTTAATAAATCTAAAGAATTAAAATCACTTCTAAATTCAAGCCCCTCTTTTAGGAAGGTTCGGGGTATAGACAGTGTTCCTATAATAGGTTTAAGAGTTTGCATGAAAGATTCAGATTCTGATGAATTACCAGATCCTGATGCAAAAACAAAAAAAAAATGTTTTAATAGTATACAAATTGAAAAGAAGATGCAAAATTTAAAAAAAAATCCTACTCAGACAATTTTTATGCCCCCATAAAGATTTGGGGGCATATGTTTTGCTCTGTCCATCCATCTGTCTGTCTGCAAAAACTTAAACCTTGCCCATAACTTTTGAATGGCTGGTGTGAGTGTTTTTATATTTCACACTTGCATTCCTTGTGACAAGACCTTTCTTTGGATACCAGCATATTTGACCTCTTGACTTTGGAGTTTGACCTAATTTTGCAAAATTTTACCAAACTTTAACCTATCTTGGCCATAACTTTGGAACAGTTGGTGCTAGGGCTTATATTTTTCACATGTCTTCCATGCTTTGGGTACCAACATTTTTTTTTACCTTTTGACAAATTGTCTCTGAAGTGTGAACTTCTTTGAAAAACTTTAACCTTGGCCATAACTTTTGAACAGTTGATGCTAGCTGGGCTTTTATATATTTCACATGTATATTCCACATGACTAAGACCTTCATTTGGGTACCAACATTTTTGACTTCATGACCTTGACCTTGGAGTTTGACCTACTTTTGAAAAGCTTTAACCTTAGTCATAACTTTTGAATGGTTGGTGCTAGGGCTTTCATATTTCTCTTATTCATTCCTTGTACAGGACCTTTCCTTTGATTTTTGACCTCATGACCTTGATCTTGGAGTATGACTTACTTTTGAAAACTTAAACCTTGGCCATATATTTTCTTAATGGTTGCTGTTTGGGATTTCACATGTGTATTCATTGTGACAAGACCTTTCTTTGGACACCAATATTTTTGAACTCATAAACTTAGAGTTTGACAAATATTTGAAAACCTTTTACCTTGACCTTGAGCTGCCATATGGGGGGGGGGGGGACATCAGTGTTTCATGTTTCACAAACCCATCTTGTTATTATTCACATTAAAAATGACCAATGGATGACTAATATTTTTACATGATATTGCATGCAGCAGAACCAAAGGTTTTTTTCATGGACACATTGTCATGTTGACAGTGAAACTCCAAGACAAAGCACTGAAAGAATGTATCATATTAAATTTCAAATGGATTATATCATCAGAAATGGAAATTGTATCATCCTTGGTTTATCCTTTGTGAGTTTCCCAAATATGTCCCTTTAAGTGAAGATTAACAAAGCACAAAACTTAAATCATTCATGGGCTTTTGATAATATGTTAATATTTTTGGACAGGGAAATGAAATTCAGACAATACATTCAATAATAAATACAAGTTTTTCCCTTAAAATTTTATCGACAATTTAATCCATGCAGCAGGCAGACTGAAAAGCAAAATTGATCCACTGTATTAAATGGATAGTAAAGACATAAATTACGAATAGATCTATATCTGGAAAAATAATGATTAATGTTGATTTTGAATATAGGTAAACAAAGTTTTAATGTGTATATATGTATAGAGAACAGCTATACAGGGATTGAAGAGAGTAAGGGAGATGCAGATGATACTAAGGGCGACTACAGAAAGGAGAAGATATATGTAGCCAGCATTGTGACAGCTGCGTAACACAGAGTGACAGAGAGCACTTACTCGCTGTTTTTATTGATGCTGTGATATTCGCAGCTGAAGTTGTTGCAATCTCTCCTGTTTTTGTTCATAGGTGTCCTGTTTTATTTTCCGCAGCTAGTTATCCATTTTTCAAGCTGTTTAAGTGATTAACTGGTGGTTATGGAATTACTGCACTTTATTGTCAAGAGGAATTAATAATTGTGCTTTGGAGCTTTTATGGAATAGTTGAGTTCTACGCAATGTTTTAGAGTTTTTATTAGGAATTTCCTTGTGTGGATGTATGAAGTGCCTTATGCATGTATCCTTTTCTTGAAGCAGTCATGGTTTTGGAATATTTTAAGGTCCATCATAATTTTTTTATTTTAAGACTTGCTTCTAATATGTTGTCCTAATATATAACTGGTTGATTATGAATCAAATTGAAAATTAAACTTCATGCTTTATACTGACAAACTTTTCAAAGAAACTTAATTTAGATGGAGTAAAAATTCTTAATGATCTTGAAAGTTAATTCTGTTTGCCTGTAATTTTCTTGAAGCTTGTTTTCATAGCATAATTTTTCTTTTAAAAAAATTTCAAATCAAACATGTTTTTAAATTGAAGTAACAATATATTTGACAGTTCATGTCCTTTCTACAGAATGTGCGTTGCTCAATTGTTCAAGCATTCCAATCTGAAGTTAATGTTAATTCCCTGTGGTACTGCAGTTTGTGTCAATTGATTATCAATGGTCAGAACTAATTTAAGAGATTCACATTCCTTGGTCTTCTGTAAGATCAATTGTTTTTAATGAATATGCAACCATTTACATATGTTTCTGCCATTGTGTCAACATATTTCAGCAAACAGACACAGCTTCATGCAACAAAAAAAGCTTTGATTTTCCCCCCACATTTTGTTGAAGTAAGTATACAGAATGTATACTTAAATAGTTTAACTTGTCATAATGCAGTGCTCCAAGATGATATAATTAGGTCTTGCCTGGACAAATTGAGGTTTGTCATTGAAAAAATATATCTATGTGATTATAAGTCTAGCATCATAATTATGTCACCCTGAATGTAGTCAAGGGGACGTCATGTTGTTTCACTAAATTTGTTAGCAGGAGTTCTCGCAGATGCATGGCATTTGTGCAGTAAAAAAGGAGGAAGGTCAGGTTGGGATGACATGCACTATTGCTAGGAGTGAAACGGTTCACCGCGGTATCGATTCACCGCGGTATTTTTTCTCGGTTTGATACATGGTCCAAAATCTCTATTTTTGGTTCGGTTCATTTTCGGTCGGGATCATTATTCAGACAGGTTAAGCATAGGTAAAAACATGTTACTGGGCATAAATAAGTATTTAAAACGTAAATTTGTGGGGACTGATAGTTTGTAAAATAATCTTTAACAGTCAAATCTTTCTAATCAATAACTTCTAGTCAATTTGCACGTAAATTAAGTGACTAGATTTAGTAAAGGAAACATAAAACTACATTGAATTTGTTTGTTTTTATCAAAATGTATCGTATCAAAAATAACCGTACCGAGACAAAATTATATGGTACGTATCGTACCGTGAAGGAGGCGTATCGTTTCACCCCTAACTATTGCTTACAATAGCAAAGTTTCTAGTTATGTCACCATGACTCTGGTGGCTTGTATTGCTTTCAATAGCAAAGTTTCTATGTCACCATGAATGAAGGGATACACTATATATTGCTTGTAATAGCAAAGTTTCTAGTTATATGTCACCTCAAACAAAGTCAGGGGATATTGTTATAATGTTCCTAGTACATGTAATTTTACATGAATGCAGGAATTATTGCAGAGGACTTGAATAATTTTAATGAAACTGCACTGAAATGAAATTAATTATTATCACCAAGTGTAGCTGTGCATGCAACATTCAAAATGACCACCATTGCCATGGAAACATTTTTAAGAAAGTTCAAGATGATAAATATGCTATTGCTTGCAATAGTAGACTTTCCAGATTTATCCAAAACTAATTTGGCCACTTTTAGTCAAACTTGGTTTGAGTCAGTTGGAGCTCTAAATATGAAATTGATGAACTTCCTGATCATGTACTTTCACCAATCAATATTTTCTTGAATGAAGAAAACTATAAAAGCTAAACACAGGGATGACCCCAGCTGTCCTCAAACATGGCTGCCACAGAAAAACGATATGATTGTTTCAAACTTGTTTAATTTTTTTATGCAGAATTGAAAAGCAGGTCAGTTTTTAAATTTCATTTTTAGCTCACCTGAGCCGAAGGCTCAAGTGAGCTTTTCTGATCACATTTTGTCCGTCGTCCGTCCGTCCGTCTGTCTGTCTGTCTGTCCGTCCGTCTGTAAACTTTTCACATTTTTGACTTCTTCTCAAGAACCACTGGGCCAATTTTGACCAAACTTGGTACAAAGCATCCTTGAGTGAAGGGAAATATAAATTGTTAAAATGAAGGGCCAAGTCCCCTCACAAGGGGAGATAATCAAGAGAAGACAAAAATAGGGTGGGGTCATTAAAAAATCTTCTTCTCAAGAACCACAGGGCCAGTAAAGCTGAAACTTATATGGAAGCATCCTGGGGTAGTGTAGATTCTAAATTGTTCAAATCATGACCCCCGGGGGTAGGGCGGGGCCACAATGTGGAATCAATGTTTTATATAGAAATATATAGGAAAAATCTTTAAAAATCTTCTTCTCAAGAACCACTGGGCCAGAAAAGCTGAAACTTATGTGGAAGCATCCTGGGGTAGTGTAGATTCTAAATTGTTCAAATCATGACCCCCGGGGGTAGGGTGGGGCCACAATAGGGAATCCAAGTTTTACATTGAAATATATAGGAAAAATCTTTAAAAATCTTCTTCTCAAGAACCACTGGGCCAGAAAAGCTGAAACTTATGTGGAAGCATCCTGGGATAGTGTAGATTCTAAATTGTTTAAATCATGACCCCCGGGGGTAGGGCGGGTCCACAATAGGGAATCCAAGTTTTACATTGAAATATATAGGAAAAATCTTTAAAAATCTTCTTCTCCAGAACCACAGAGCCAGAAAAGCCGAAACTTACGTGGAAGCGTCCTGGGGTAGTGTAGATTTTAAATTGTTCAAATCATGACCCCCGGGGGTAGGGCGGGTCCACAATAGGGAATCCAAGTTTTACATTGAAATATATAGGAAAAATCTTTAAAAATCTTCTTATCAAGAACCACTGAGCCAGAAAAACTGAAACTTATGTGGAAGCATCCTGGGATAGTGTAGATTCTAAATTGTTCAAATCATGACCCCCGGGGATAGGGCGGGGCCACAATAGGGAATACAAGTTTTACATTGAAATATATAGGAAGAATCTTTAAAAATCTTCTTCTCAAGAACCACTGAGCCAAAAAAGCTGAAACTTATGTGGAAGCATCCTGGGATAGTGTAGATTCTAAATTGTTCAAATCATGACCCTGGGGGTAGGGCGGGGCCACAATAGGGAAACATTGAAATATATAGGAAAAATCTTCTCAAGAACCACTGGACCAGAAAAACTGAAACTTATGTGGAAGCATCCTGGGGTAGTGTAGATTCTAAATTGTTCAAATCATGACCCCCGGGGGTAGGGCGGGGCCACAATAGGTATTACAAGGGGGAAGTCTGGTAATGAACAGCATGGCCAAAGTTACTCAGGTGAGCGATGTGGCCCATGGGCCTCTTGTTTAAAGATATCCTCCACCTTCCAGTGCCCTTGTGTGTAATTTACTTTTCACCAAATATTTGAAAAGCAAATTGATCATAAAATTTCAGTATAATCATTGGTGATTTCTGTGGGTAAAGTCACTTAAAATAATCATGAACAATGCCTGTTGTCTGTACTTAGTGTTAATAGAGTTTGCAAAAGGAGTAATGATTTTTTCTTTCCCTAACAATTAAGTTTCATGGAAATTTTGTGCTCTTGTAAAAAGTTAAGTCCAGGTTATTATATTTATCTTTATATGAAATGCATTATCATGTCTAGATATGATTTTAAAAAAATATGTTTTCATCATAAGAGAGGTCATGTTAAGATTTTGTTGCCTGTTCGGGGTCATTTAATTTATGTCCTTGCATGACCATTAAAAAAAAGATGTGTTTGTGAAACACTGATGCCCCTGTATGGCAACTTATAGCAAAGGTTAACCTTCCTCAAATGCAAATCCAATATGTTGACACCCAATGTAAGGTCTTGTCTTGAGAAATATACCTGTGAAATATGAAAGCCCTAGAAGCAACCATTGAATAGATATGGAAAAGGTAGAAGTTTTTTGAAAGTAAATCAAACATCAAGATCAAGGCCAAATGGTAAAAATTAATGGTGCCCAAGGAAAGGCCTTCTCACAAGAAATATACATGTGAAATATGAAAGCCATAGCACCAATCGTTCAAAAGTTATGGCCAAGGTTAAAGTTTTTCAAAAGTAGGTCAAACTCCAAGGTCAAGGTCAATGGATTACAATTGTTGGTATCCAAAGGAATGTCTTGTCACAAGGAATTTACATGTTAAGTAGGAAAGCCCTAGCACCAACCATTCAAAACTAATGGCCAAGGTTAAAGTTTTCTAAAAGTAGGTCAAACTCCAAGGTCAAAGGGTCAGAGTTGTTGGTATCCGAAGGAAGGTCTTGTCAAAAGGATTAAATATGTGAAAGTTGAAAGCCCTAGCACCAATTGTTCAAAAGTTATGGCCAAGCTTAAAGTTTTTCAAAAGTAGGTCAGCTTCAAGGTCAAAGGGTCAAAGTTGCTGGTATCCAAAGGAAGGTCTTGTCACATGAAATATATAAATAATATATGTGAAGTATGAAAGCCCTAGCTCCAACTGTTCAAAAAATATGTCCAATGTTAAAGTTTTTCAAAAGAAGGTCAAACTTTGGGGTCAAGGTCAAAGGGTCAATGTTGTTGGTATCCAAAGGAAGGTCTTGTCAAAAGGATTAAATAAGTGAAGTAGCCCTAGCACCAACCGTTCAAAACTTATGGCCAAGGTTAAAGTTTTTCAAAAGTAGGTCAAACTCCTAGGTCAAGGTCAAAGGGTCAAAGTTGTTGGTATTTAAAGTTAGATCTTGTCAGGAGGATTACACACGTGAAATATGAAAGCCCTAGCATCAACCGTTTAAAAGTTATGGCCAAGGTTAATGTTGGGTAAAATTTTCCAAAACTGGGTCAAACTCCAATTCAAAAGGTCAAATATGATGGTACCCAAAGAAAGGTCTTGTCACAAGGAATATACTTGTGAAATATGAAAGCCATAGCTCCAACCAATCAAAAGTTATGGGCAATGTTAAAGTTTTTACTGACAAACAGACAGACGGACGGAGAGGGCAAAAACTATATACCCGCAAATCTTCGATACGGGGGCATAAAAATCAGATTGGGAGGGAAGCTGTGACTTCATCTGATGTGAAATATCTAATTAAAGTATGTTGTTAAAAGTAGAGGTTATCTATGTTACCGGTAATTGGAACAGTCTTACTGTATGTGACTGACCACATACTGTAAAATGTATGTACTATCCATCCAGCCAACAGTATGGATAATTTCTGGAGAACAATGGTGAAACTGGCATATTAAACAAGTTTGAAACTTTCTTAGCAGTGACTCTATCTTTTGTAACATATAGATATTTATGTTTAAAAAGCTCTGCATTCAGTTCATGCCAGTACGCAATGATGAAACTATTTGATGCCACCATGGCATCAATGCAGCTGTCATTTGGAACATTAAGTTATATTTACTTGATTATTAAAGATGATAATGAGCCTCTGTAGGAGTAAATACACATTTGGTATTTCTAAAGAAGAAAATTACATCTTTTTTTGGATAATATTACTCTAATCAACTAAGTAACAAATTCTTACAAATTTTTTGATGCATTTATGGAAATTCTTGCATGATTCAGTCATTGTCCAAGTATTTATATAGTGCCCTTATATAGTGACATAAGTCTGAAGCATTGCTTGGTTTCAATGTCACTCTTGACTGTTATATGCCATTGTAGTGACAATATTTTATAGTTGAGAGAGTTTCATACACTTACAATCCAGTTTAACTCTCAATAAATTCGGAAATGAGATTACCTAGGAGAGCATTTTACTCTTCAACAATTAGTTCAAATATCACATACAGGTACTAGATTAAAAATGATGATAAAAAGATTTCATGTTTGAATACACTGGAAAAATGTAGATTGAAGAAGGCAATAATTTAAAACAGTTTGAAAGGGGAAATGGCCATGCAGGTCTCGAATATCTTGACATATTGTTTTGGTAAAACAACAAATTAAGCAGTGAATGATGATTCTGTATGCTCATTGGTAACATAATCATAGCCTTAGCAGACAAAAAACTGGATCTTCTCTTCTCATTATTTGCCTTAATGACATCCAAAGCTAGGAGACAACCGTATATCACTTACATAATGGAGGCTTAGGGGCAACAGGGTTCTGTCTCTGTATTCAACAGACAAGTTGTGGGGAAACAAATGCTTTGATTTAAAGGAAGTATTGACCAAATTAACAGTGATGGGGATGATCTTGGAGAAGTTAACATCGTCCTTAGGACTGGATGAGAAAAATGCAGGAGAAAATGACAACAATAATTGCTCTTCTGATGAAATCGAGGATATTCCTGCAGAGAGGAACCATATGACAAATGGAAGACCAGGTTCCTTTAGTCGTTCATCTTGGTCAAAGTGTATTGCTGCACAGCAAGAAGTCAATCTGGTAGATGTAAGTAGGAGACATTCTCAAAGTTCAGAGGTCGCTTGCAATGAGGCTTATTACAAGAGTTTTGAGGATGACTATTGCCTCCAACTACTTTTCAATGAAAACACAAGCCATCAAGAAAGGCATCAAGAGGAGGACGTTGTGGGAGATAGAATCAAACGAGTGCACTTCAACACTAATTGCTTGGATGCTGTTGAAAATCTTGGCTCCCAGGTACAAATTTATTGCTATTTCCTACTGTAAAATTGGACGGCTGAATTTTGATTAATGGATTGCTTACTAAGAACAAAGGTCGGAATAAGGTCTAATGTAAACCTTTATAAGGTTCTAAATGTGGCCTTCACTGGAATTGATGAACTAATTATTGTTGGATGACAGTTTTTGAGGGCATATGTTTAAACATAAAAACATGATGTATTAAGGTAATATGTACAATTTTGTACATAAAAGATTCAATCTTTAAACTTTGAAAAAAGTTATCGATATATATGCTATGATTATTCCAAACATTATTCACATATTGATTACTTATTTAACTACCTTGCACTCATATCATGAGAAAGAAGTTCGTAAAATGGTGTTCAAAGGGTATAAAGTCAAACCTGGGGCTATGGTGTGAATTACTAGTAAACTATAGAGTAATGGACTCTCACAACCAAAGGGTTGGTATTAAACCTAAGAGTTGATTAGAACCAGGTGTACAGATGCAACAGGTGAGATGGAGACTTATGTATTAGTCAGTATAGGTGGGGTATTAGTTCAGGTAAAGTAGGTGGTCATAGACCACAGATGTATGAGGATGGTCACTCTATAACATAAAAAATAACAAAATGGACTACAGTTCAATACATGAGCAAAATGGAGTGGCACAGTTTTTCAGATTATGCCAGGTGAAGGTTTGTATTTTCACTGGCTAGTGGCTGATGGGATGTTTTATTACATTTCATTACGTTAGCTCTCAAGAAGTATGCTTTTTTTTTAAACAAATTGATTTTCTGTTGTTGTTTGAACATGCATGTACAATCTTTTAGATCAGCTAGGATCAATTTAAACATAATATATATGTAGTTCAATAGTTTTATATTAAGTTTTTCTTGGAAAACTAATGCTTAAACAAATTTAATTTTCAAATTGGTCATAAAGAAACAGAAATCAGTTGGAAACAAATATCTTCCAGGTACACCATCATCTAAAGATTAAAATGCTTACATGTAGTATAAGATAAGAGAGACAATTAAAAAATCAGTCTTGCCTTAAAAATCAATCCTGCTGAATTTTTCATCAAATGATATTCCTAAATACGCTTTAAAATTCAATTTTTCTGCAAAGACAAATTTATCCTAAAAAAGAAATCACTTGGAAGCAAATATCTTTGAATTCTAAATACATGCTGCCTATAGATTAAATGGTAAATTGAAAGACATCAAAGACAAACTTGAAAATCAGTCCTGTTGAATTTTTCATGGTTATTTTTCCAATGTGTGATTTTTTCCTCGCACATGTTTAAAATTAAATTAAATTTTGTAGAAATAGTTTAAGTTGCACTTAAATAGTTAATTATTTATGTCATTTTCACAATTGTAAAGACCTGCAAGGTGGTCAAAGAGAACTGCACATTTCTGATTCTCTGATGTACATGATTGACACAGCTAGTGGTCATAACTTCTTTTTTCAATCGTGTTAATTAAATTTAAGTGCCGATGAATGAGAATGTTTATGTAGTTATCATAATGAGTTGCAACACGTTGTGTTCAAAGTTACATATATTACAGTAACCACCAGACATCTCTGATGTATTTGATTTAGAAACATTCTAAATACTGGTGAACTGTGAATTTTTCCAACAATAAAAAAAAGTTTGAAAATATAGATTTTTTCCCTCTCATTCAAAATGAAGCTCTTGATTCAAAGAAGAACTAGCAAATTTTCACAAGCAGTTCTATTTCCATTTTTTCTGAACTTGTTGTACATATAATACTAAAAAAAACACTTGAAATCAAAAGACAGCTAGATATTTCACATAAGTGTCGACTGGCAGGCATTGATCACATAACCATTTAAAAAATTAACATTAATGAATATTTATTGGTCTCTTAGTTATCGATTTCATGTAATCGACCTTCCATTTTCCCTGTTATCTCTTTTTGACATCATTTTCAGGGTATGAAAATAAAAAAAGAACCTGTTTAAATGATAATAGTTATCTGTAAGATTGAACAGGTGCCTATCGATAATGTGTTGCTTCCATGTTTGGTTAATGTAGACTGGTGCTTTGTCTTTTGCAGGAAGGAATAAATATGATGGGTCATTCAGAAGATGCTCGGGACAAGTGGACACACCCAAATGGAGGGTAAATGAATTGTGAATTGCTTTGAAGTTAATGAAATTAAACAGGCTTAATAATTCACAGGTTGTGATTGTACAGAATTTTAATTTAACCTGCGTATTTGTCAGCTTAAAGGAAATTTGGTTTCTACATTGTTATTTTGTTATCTGAAAAGCTTAATGTATTGATGATCTGCTGTGATCATCCTTTATGTTTCATAAATGAATCTATTGTAATTAAACTTGATCATTATTTAAGGGATTAATAAGCATCTAAATGCTTGAAATCATTTCAAATTTGGTGAAAATATTAAATGCAAGATGCAGATTCAATAAATTTCAAATCAGTTTTTCTATGCATGGTTTCAAGCATTTTCTTAACAAAGAAGACTTTTTAGCTCAACTAAGCCAAAGGCTCAAATGAGCTTTTCTGATCAAAAGTGTCCTGCATCCATCTGTCTGTCATCTGTAAACATTTTACAGTTTTGACTTACCCATAACCACTTGGCCAATTTCAAACAAACTTACCACAAAGCATCCTTGGATGAATTTAAGTTTGTTCAAATGAAAGGCCATGCCCTCTTTCAATGGGAGATGAATAGGAATTTAATTGATGAAAATTTATAATTGCATCTTTGAAAAATCTTCCTCTCAAGAACCACTATGCCAGAAAAGTTGAAACTTGAGTGAAAGCCTCATTACTTAGTGTATATTCAGATTTATTCTAAACATGACCCCTAGCAATCAAAGTTTTAAATAGAAATATATCAGAAAACGTCTTTAAAAATGTTCTTCTCAAGAAAGAAAACCCTGAATAGTCATATGAATATGGAAACATACTTAGGTAGTGTAGATTCAAGTTTGTTCAAATCATGACCCCCAGGTGTAGGGTATGGCCACAATTTACGTAGGAATATATAGGAACAATCTTCTAAAAATCTCCTCCTCAAAAACAGCAAAGTCCTGATTACTCATTTTATATGGAAGCATCCTCAGGTAGTGCAAATTCAAGTTTATTCAAATCATGACCTCCCAGGGGTAGGGTGGGGTTTCAATAGGTGATAAAATTGTTACATAGGAATATATTGGGAAAATATTTTAAAAATCTTCTTGTCAGGAACAGCAAGCCATGATTAGTCATATTAATATGGAAGCATCCTCAGGTAGTGCATATTCAAGTTTGTTCAAATCATGACCCAACCGTTCACGGTAGCTCAGTCGGAAGAGCGCTCGCTCCATGATCGGGAGGTCGTGAGTTCGAATCTTGGCTGCGACAGACCTAAGTCGATAAAAAATAGGTAGCAACTGTTCCTTCGCCATGTGCTCGGCACTTTGAAGTGAAAGTTGCGGGTCCTCGGATGAGACCTTAAAAACCGAGGCCCCGTGTCACGGCAGGCGTTGGCACGATAAAGATCCCTCACTGCTCAATGGCCCTGAGTGCCGAGTAAAGGTCAAAATTTGAAGCCCTTCACCGGTATATGGTGACGTCTCTATATGAGTGAAAAATTCTTGAATGGGACGTAAAACAATATACAATCAATCAATCAAATCATTACCCCTCGGGGATAGGATGGGGCCACAATTAGTGATCAAAGTTTTAGATGAATTATATTGGTAAAAAACTGCTGATGGAGAAGAACAGGACCATTAGTGACTCAGGTGGGCATTGTGGCCCATGAGCCTCTTGTTTTTCATCTTAATTGCCATGTGAATAGTATTTTCTGATGTTTGTAGGCCAGAGCACAATGATATTTACAGTTGTCTGGACACTATTCCAGAATTTACACTACCCCGTCGAAAATCGGTTGCTCTTGTTAGTGACTTGGTAAGTAATTCTTATACAGATCAGATAAAAATAGATGGTGAGTACATATGATATTTATCTCAATCAGAGTATGCAGAATATTACCATATTTCGTAGATTTTCATCTTTTTTTGTTCTGTCAGTAAATATTAACCCCCTACCCCTTGCCAGAAATCCTTTATATTCCTACATAACATAATCTTATAAATTTATAAAATATTGAGAAGGTTTTTACTATGAAGCCTCAGCATTACATCTGCTTCCATTTGTTCCCTGACTTGTCTTGAGATATGAAGCATTGAGTTTATGTTATTATGGGTTTCAGCATGTTAAGTATTCTAGAACCTCTCTGGTTGGTGTTGTCTATGCAAGATACATTTAGGCTTATACTGCAAATTATTTTCTCTCTTGGAAGGATTAGGGTATCTATATATACAAGTCCTTTTCAGGATTTAGTTATACTGGCTTAAAAAAAAAAACCCAGAAGGGCTCTGATTTGGAAAAGTGTTAAGCATCAATATTTTTTCTTGCCCCATGCATTTATACAGTTTTTTATTCAAAGTATATACATGTAAGTGATACGTATATTACAGCAATGAAATTTTTGAAAATTCAGAGAATTTTTTTTTTTAAAGCACAACCTGTCATAATTCCAGACTAATAAAATTACTGTCTAGACAGAGACTTCTGGATTATGTAACATTACTGATATTTATATGTATTAAAGGCAAAGCAGGATTGTGATTCATTTTGGTCATATCCGTGCATTCTTTTTTTTTCAAAAACTCTATTGAGACTTTTTCATATTTAATTAAATAATGATTTGTGTTCATGTATGATTTTTCTTGGAGGTATAGGCAACTATAACTTTTTGCATTGATCATCATAACTAAATCATTATTGAGGAAATGAAATTCTTTTTTGCCTAAGCAGTTTGTTTGAAGTGTTTCTCTTCATGGTGTTGCACATTAAAAAGTTCTTGAATTATTTGGCCAAAACTTGACTCATATTTTTCAATAAAAAGGATAAAAATGTGCAGGAATATAATAAAATATTGATTTAATTTATGTGTAAGCACTTGAAAAATGAATAGTTAGGCCTTTTATCTATGCAGATAAAAAGGATTAATAAGTTATGGGTTTTTTTTTTTTTTTTTTTGCTTTTTTTTAATATTACATAAACACTGAATTTTTTCACAATGATTTGGATTCTAGGTAGTTTAATTTATAACGGTATATTTTTTCATATTAGTGCTTTGTTCATAGAATTTTAAGTATTGAGTTATTCATTGTTAAAAAAAATGATTACATATAAAAACCATATTACAAGACCAGAATTCAGAACCCAGGTCCCCTGAAATCCAGACATGCTCAACCATGTGAGCTATCTGACCATGGGCAATATCCTCCTTAACTTCCTTACTTAAATGATTTTGTCCCTGAAGACATCAACCAATGCTCTTTTTAGGCAGATCTTTTACCTGTCACATCTCAGTTATGGCACCAAACATAACAAAAAGGGAGCAAATGCCATAGACGATGATTCAAACACAGGCCCCCTGAACTCTAAACAGGTGCTCTACCAACTGAGCTATATCTGACCACCATCAGTTGAGCATGCTAGTGACACAGACGTTGTTTAATAACCATGTACTCTAATTTTTCTGGCAATGGCAAAAGTTATATATATATTTTTAAACAATTCTTTCCCGATTGTCTCGTCAGCCTTGAACAGATACATTTGTATGCTCACACATATATTTATCTGTTTGAAATCTGAATGAAGAAATTGACTCATTCTGGTAAGCTAGATACATTGCAAGTATTTCTTACATTAAGAAATATGCTATGTACTTCTATATACTCAAATATCAACAGAGAAAAGATGTGAAAAACATTTTATAGTAATTAAACTCCTTTCAGGGTGAGCTTTGGACCTTGAGTGTGCTTCATGGTGATAAATTTCCTGTTTGTCTGCAAAATCGGAAAATTAAAAATAGCATGGACTTGTTTGTTTTGTCCTTGGCTATAAAGACAGATTAATTGTTATCCTGACTGTTATTGGCTTTTCAAATTATTCAAATAATAAAACGTTGGCTTTTTTTGCTTTCCAGGTTCTTAAGGTATTCTCTCCATTAATGAATGTGATAGCTGTAGACATGTTGTGTAGCAGTTCATATTAGAACATTTGCTCATTTTGTCTGTTTCTTTCATGAAAATTTCATAATCTTGATTGGTGTAACAGATATTTTTTGATGTGAATGGCCTAAAACACGTTTTTTGGTAGCCAAATTGTTTTTATTGTTTTCTTTATAATTATAAATATTTTTTCTAAGATTATCTATTATATAGGCTTTCTACTAAATACTTGCACATTACTATTTATAGCCACAGACACATCTTTTTGAATTATGTTCATTTTGTTTAGCAGATGTTATTAGCTAATATCACACTATTTACAGTGTTGGCGCAATGTAAGAAGTGTAATAGTTAAACTTGCACCTTTTTTTATTTTTAATTAGAAAATCTCTTAAAATGAAAATTGTAGCTTGAAATTTTTGTAGTGTAGATTCTTGGAAAATGTTGAATTTTCATTCAAGATAGGCAACACATTTTACACACAAGCACCAGAAATGCATGGAATCAGAAAAGAGTAGTGCATGTAATTCTTTTTCAATCAATTAAAAGTCTTCAGCAAATGCTAGTGTTTGCATAACATTTTAACAATTGAGCATTTTTTGGCTGCCGAAGTGTGGAATTGACTTTTATTCTCAGTTTTCATTGATTAGCTGAGAAAGCCGTCTGAAATATCTGAATATGAAAGCTCATCACAAGGGTTTAATTGTTTGGCTGATAATTATCAACATTTAAATTGTTTATTTTTGGCATCTAATGAATCTTCATCCATTTGATGATGCATAAATCTGTAGTTCATATACATATGTCATACAATTTCAAAGACAAAATGACCATGAAAGTTGAAAATCAATTAGTGTGTGGTTTTATTTACAAAGTAAAAAAAAAAGGGGGGGGGGGGAGAGAAATGCTGTATTTGAAAACACAATTTAATTTAGCTCAGTGCAAAAAACTATAAGATGACATTTGGATTTTGTTTGATTGTGTATAAAATATATTTGGATTGTTGTAGTGCATTTTGTGTATCTAATAGAATTTTGTTTAAAAAATGAAATATTTAATTAAATATTGTTGAATTTGTTCTTGAAATTTTTCATCTGTGGAAGGTTTGATTAAATAATTTGACAAATGACTGTTTTCAGACTATGCAATCCAAACGAAATGCACCTTCTGCGATGGTAGCCAGACAATCTTTGAAAGATGAGGAATTGGTAAGTTTTCTCTCCAGAAGAAATTGTGGTAACAGGTTATACAGGAACAAATAAATATTGTTTCCAGTGAATTTATTATGATTATACAGTGCCTGAAAAAAAGATTGCAACCAGGCTACATTAATTCATTGCATTAGAGGGGACATTATTAGATAGCTAGGGGCATAGGTACTGCAAAGGTTCCCAGCAAGTGAGGAAGAGTGTCTGGTTGGGGGTATAAAAAATGATTTACACTAGATAAACAGAATATTTATATTTTTATACATTATGATTTCCTCAATACAAAACATTTTTCATAAGTGAATCGAGAGTCATTAAAAACCTCTTCTCAAGACCAGTAGGACTACAACTTATTCAAATTTATCTGCAAGCATCCTACTGTACAGTAGTGAGATTTAGATTAGTTCAAATCATGACCCCCTGAGCTAGGGCAGGGCCACTTAAGGTGGGGGTAAATTAGTCATTGATTTTGAAAATTTATAATAGAGAGATTTACTTCCTTTGAAAAGCTGATTTATTCCTAACATTTAGCAAGCAAACTGTATGTATGATAATAATTATAGCTATGGGCCCTAAATCTAATTGAGAATTTTGTGTCTTTCTTATTTAATGCATATTTTAACTTTAAACTTTACAGTTGTTATTATAACAGGTTTCTTCATTTTAAGGTTATTTCATGTATACAAACGTGAGGATATTTTATGTTAAAATCTTGCTTTATTTTTTTTTTTTTTAGAAAATGCACGTGTACAAAAAGACCCTCCAGGCTTTAATCTATCCAATTTCCAGCACGACACCACACAATTTTGTGGTGTGGACTGCCACCTCTCCCACATACTGCTTTGAATGTGGTGGCCTCCTGTGGGGAATGGTGAGACAAGGTGTCCGATGTACGGAGTGCGGCGTCAAATGCCATGAGAAGTGTAAAGACCTACTTAATGCAGACTGCCTGCAACGTGAGTTCTACAATCACTTTTCAGTGTGAGAAGAGACTAGTACTTCTAACTACTACAGTCAGTGCATGCGCCTTAACTAAACATTGTCACACTTGGTGAATGTAGTTTAAGGCTGTATTTTTTAATGTAGAAGGAATACCAGTATTTCACACCCAATATTAATACTGATGAATTAATATATGGTTTTAAAAGCCTCTTTGAATTTTTCTCATATTTCAGAGGGATAATGGTTTTGATTTATCTTATAGAAGTAAGGTTTAAAATATAGTGCAACTTGTTATGAAATGATATGAAATCCAGTGGACATTTATAGGGAATTTTATAGAAATCATTGCCCTGTGTTTTGTTATGTCACCTGAATTACTCAGGTGACCTATTGTTATCTATGTACATACTGATGTGTGTGATGTTTGAGAACAGTCTGTAATGGCTGGACTAATTTCAGCCAATCTTGGTTTATGATATCTTATGGACAAAAGGAAACAAAAACTATAAATTTTGTGGGATGAGGCAAAACTGTCAAATTTCATGTGATACTTAAAATTTTTCTTTAATATCCTAGTCATTAAGCAGAAAATCTGTTTCTGATTCGAAGTTGCACCTACCAGTGTGAAATTCATGTCCCCTAGGTCAAGGCTTCAGGCCCCTGGGTGGGGCCAATTTGTTCATAATTACCTTAAACTTAATGGACTTCTTGCAGGAAAAAATGAGGTTTGCAGATTATAATCTTTTTGTAAAAAAATATATATATTTCTAATCATCTAGGAACATTTTTACAAATAATACTATAAGTAAAGTGTTCTTGCCAAATTGTAAAATTGGTGTTGCATGTGTCCAGATAGTCATTTCCGAGTAGGGCTGAGTTGGTCTTATCAAGAGAAAGTCTTGATAATCAGGCAATCATCAAGGCCATAGGCTTCTAATATTTGAAATGTTTTCATAATTCTTTCATTTCAATTTCTTCATTAAATTTTATTTGGGGCATAGAGGTTAAATTACGTAAAAACAATGATTTACATGGTTGGAAAATGATTTGCTTTGTTTTTGTCAGTAAGTAATCAATGTGTAGTTGAAGGCTTTGTTGTGTTACCTATATACTTAAGAGAAGCTTTGAAAAATTGATCATGTGAGGATTTGGCTAAAACCTGACAGGTTGGACATTGATTTGTTTTTGCTAAAGTGATGGTCATTTGTTCTCAGGTGCTGCAGAGAAGAGTTCTAAACATGGAGCGGAGGATAAGACGCAGAATATCATCATGGCAATGAGAGACAGAATGAAAATCAGGGAAAGGAACAAACCAGAAATCTTTGAACTGATCAAGTAAGTTGTCTTTTCCTTGCTTTAATGATTGGGGACATAGGTAAAGCTTATGGGAATGTTACACTATTTTGCTCTAACTGATATTGTTTCATCTGTTTGAATGGATAATTCAAAAACAGATGGTTCGATTGCATAACACTTGTAAATATTTCATGGCTAAGTAAAATTGATATTACAATTCTCAGACCAATGTTCTTAAAAAAGTGGCAGGAGGCTTTTTTAAAAATCTTTTTTAACAGATAAATTAGATGTACTGTGGGAGGCATTTTTTTTATTCCAGAATTTTCTATAAAAATAACACTGAATGAAAATTCTTACTTCATAGTTATACTGGAGGCATTCTGTAGATATATTTAACATCTTGCAAAATTACTAAATAGAACCATATTTTTTCATTTTTTGCAAACAAAGCGTCCATTTTGAATGGTTGATGTTCATACAAAATGGCTACCTGAAACGAAAATTGAGTGCAAAACTTCCAGAAAAAAATGAGGGAGAAATTTTTTTTTGCCAGATTGGTCAATGCATTACCAACTTTTTGTTATATTGAAAATGCGATAAAAATTTCAATGCCTCAAAACGGATGTGTGTGGGCCCGAGAACTAATTTCAATTTTATGTGTAGCCTAATACAGCTGTTTATATGTTTAATGCGACATGCTTTTAATATCATGGACTTGATAAGTTGATTAATTTATAGCATTTAGCACCACAGTACACTGTACATATGACTTGTTTTGCTCTTTATAATGTTCACCGAATCTTGCAGAAGTCCTAGATTACAGCAATTTTGTAAAGTTCGAAGGTCAAGGTCATTTGTGATATTTCTTCATCCACCCTTTAGATGAAAATTGAGCTGTATAATATTACTTTCTTTTTCACTTTGATGCATGTTTCAAGTTTTAAGATTTCATGATGACCTTGTTCATTAGAAATGTATTTGGTGTGGATAAAAAATCACATACTGGCCACATGAAAGCAGTGAAACAAAGTGTCCTGGAAGGAACGTCCAAATGGTCTGCTAAAATAGCCATTACTGGTAAGACAGGGGAATGTTTCCATTGTAGTTCATCAGCCAGTAACGCAGGCATCTGATCACAGAGTCAAAAATAGAGAGATAAATCCGTCATTTTAATGATGTTTACAGTAATTGTTCTTAACTTTTAAAAAAAAAAAATTAAAAAAGGGGATATGGGAATTGACTTTGAAATATTTGGAAGCAAGTTTTAAGAGTTAGAAAGGTCACTTTTTGTTTGCAGTGCAGCTCAAGTTGATCATATGCCTGCTTATATATGATGTCAAAGATGGACAGTCTATGAATGCTAAGCCAGCTAGTTTAGATCACCACGCACACCAAATGGTACTGCAGGGCTCAGCAGACATAGACAGCCATATTGTTTGAGTGTTGTGCTGTTTTTGTGATCTATGTTAAATTTCCTTTTTGGCAGGGAAGTCTTTGATATTGGTCCTGCTCTACACGCTGGCTATATGGAGGCTGCCAAACAAAATATTTTGGATGGCACCTCAAAATGGTCAGCTAGCATCACTTTAACAGGTATCCCCTTCCACTCAGTCTATTTAACCCCCCTGTATATATATATATTTCCTAAGTCCTTACTTTCTCCAATTATTATCTAATCGTGGGCTCTGGTTTGTATGCAGAACTTTTTATTTATGGAAATATGAAATTTTTTTCATCCTTAAATATTATGTTTTTCAATATTTTTTTTTCAAAAATATAATCAATTAGCAACTTGGTGAAGTGGTTGAATTTATAAACTCTTTTCTCAGAGGTACATTGGAAATAAGTGGCATTTAATTTCAATAAATTTATGAATGAAATACCTTTTGAGTGATTTGTACAAAATATTGTTCATTATCTGTATAACTTGGGAAGTTTACTGCACTAATATTTCTGCCCAAGTATCCTTTGAACTTCCAGCTGACTGCTTTGCACTAATGATGACTTTTATATATAGCTCTTATATGACTAGGTTTTCAAATATTGTTAGAGAAGAAAAATAAACTGTAAATCAATGGTCTTTATCATCTTGGGTCACATTGAAATTTGAAGGAAGAATGGAAAAGGGGGGGGGGGGGGGGGGGTTGCAGTATTTTTCTACATAACCCGCCAGCCAGTTCAGAATTCTTTGATGACAAATATATCATTAATAGTGTTTTAGTATGTTTTGTATATTTAATTGTTTATTTTAGCAGGTGTTGGATTTGTTATAATGGTTTTCATTCCAAGGTTATAGTTAATAATTAGTCACAATGAAAAACCCTGAAAGACTTGATGTATTATTCCTTACATTTATAAATGTTCAATGTGACTCCATTATTTCATTTTTTTTTATCGATTTTGGTGATCACTTGCTTGTAGATGTTTATAAATCAGAATTATTCCACTGTTATTGAACAAAAAGGGTTTAAATGGTAAAGCTTGTGATATATATCCTTTACCTCTTTGTACAGTGTAGCCTGATATCAAACAGTTGCTTACCCTAAATTACAAAATTTGATTTTGGATCCACCCTTGGTCTGTGTATTAGTTCATCTGGTTACTGCATAAAATTTCACAACAACCAGCCTTTGAACTGCACACAAAAGTATGAAGAAAATGGCGGGGTTGTTCTGCTCACAATGCTGCTTACCGTGTAATTGAAATAACAATATACCTTTAGCATAGGTCACAATAACATTATGGGTTTTTTTTTTGTTTTATTTTTATCATAAACTACAAGTCTTTTAGAGTTACTGTTAGAAATAGTACAGTACGTAGCATGCATGCATTAATACATTGCTTGTTAATGATCTCAATGTAAAGTGTGTATCTGCATGGCTATATTTAGTTTAGTTTCTTTTTTTTTAAATTAGATTTTATCCTATTGAAATTGAACAGAAGCATTTTAAAGATTTTAAAATACATGTAGATGATCATTTCCTTAATGTACGTGGTAACTAATAAGGATAAGAATTCCCAACAATGAAAAAAATAAAGTCAACGAAAATTCCTTATGATAATTTTCAGATACTTGTTAATGTTGATGTTGTTTAATTTTTTTTCCCTCAGTGATATGTGCTCAAGGCCTGATAGGCAAAGATAAAACGGGTACCAGCGATCCTTATGTCACGGTGCAAGTTGGCAAAGTGAAAAAACGCACAAAAACCGTCCCCCAAAACCTCAACCCAGACTGGAACGAGAAGTTTTATTTGTAAGTATACTGTTACTTTCTATTATTTCATCCCAGATGATGTTGCAGATAATGTTCACAATAATCATGTACTGTTAAATGTCTTACAAAAAAAATATGTTCTTGCATTAAGTAGTGTTACCATGGTTTTCTTGAAAATGGTAATTTGTTTCTTTGCTTCAATTCTTTGAACATCACTGTGAAATCATATTGATAACTATATTCATTTTTGTTAAAGAGAATAAAAAATGTTGAAAGTAAATTTGTTTAATACATATTTGTGATCTGCCATAGAGCACTTATATATTTACATGCAGAGCTTTATTTAAAATGTTCTCTTCTTAAATTGCAGTGAGTGCCATAATTCATCTGATAGAATTAAAGTACGAGTTTGGTAAGTTGTAAATTTTGATATACCCTTGAGAGAATTTTGGAGTATTTAGGTATCAGAGATGAATGAAAGTTATACGTGTATTGGCAGAATATTATAAAGGATGTGTATATTTATCTTGTTATCTTACAGTTTCATGTCATATTGTATCTCACAATTCCTGCATTTTTAGGGCCATTCAAAAATTTGTATGTGCCCTATAGTAATTACTCTGCCTTTCCGTCCATCCACAATTTTTCATGATCATCATATAATCTTGAAATTGGCATGTTGTTTCAGCAAGTAGTAAGACATACATGTATTTTCATACCAAGTTTGATATGTTCTCTGGGTGGTTGCCGTAGTGGTGGGTATGTAGATTCCTAACCTTGTAAGAATTAATGAATATGAATGGTAAGAATGAACATCATTACTAAAAAAAGAAATTTCTTTGAAATTCTTTCAAACACTACTCCTGCAATTTGGTCTTATTTTGATAAAGCTCAGTTCATAAGTAGCCTACACTAAGATGCATAATTCTTTGTATGGATTTTGGTTTGTGGTTTTGCCATGGTTATGAAAATAGTAATTTCTGTGAAATTGTTTCAAAACACTTCTCCCTCTGCAGTTTTTTGTCTGATTTCAATAAAAAAAAATTAATAGCGATTCTCTGTAACCACTTAAACTTCTTTGCCACACATGGTCACCGATTTTGATGAAAATTTGCCCATTATTACAACTTGACACCAGAAACATATATCAAATAAAATTTCGTTGCTATGTGTCTTGGTTGCCATGGTAACAGCCAGAAAAGTTGAAAAAATTGAGATTTTCAGCTACTTTTAATCTTTATTAAGCCTTAATAAAGACTAAGAGTAACAAACAAACCATTCTCACAAAAACCTGACACCTTGTTGCCACTTATGTTATAAAGAAACTACTTAGAATTTATCTCTAAGAAAGTGGTAACCATGGGTACATTTGGAATACATTTTAGATGCTGAAAAATGCAGAAAAACGCTCAATATTCACCAATGATAGGTTTTAAATGATCAAACTCAATCAACAACCTAAGAAAAAACAATAAAAATATTTGACCTTAAGTAATTAGGTATTGGCAATATTATTCTAAAAATAACTTTCATGGTTGCCATGGTAACACTGTGTTACCATGCAAAATGTGTTGCTAAGATTTGGTTGATGCTACTATCTTCAGGAAAAACAATAAATTTCATGACTGGCACGTATACATCCTTAGGACCTTGCAACACCGACAACATAAGAAAAATTGGGATTAATTGTTACTTTGCAGTGTTACCTTGGAAACAATGTACCAGTTGTTTAAAGTGATATTTTTTTGCTGCCTTAGGAATTTACTTACCTTTTATTCAAGAAACATATTATTTGACTCACCTTGAATAGTACTTATCTGGTAGAACTAAAGTTGAATATCATATATTGATAACATTTGTTGAAAAATACAACACTGTTGCTATGTAACCAAGAAGGGAAAATGTTTGATTTTGCTAATTTTACATCAATATTAAACCTTATGTGCCAGCTTTTTGCATCCAGTTTGAGATTGGGTGGCAGTCAAAATTGAAAGTCAGCTTAGTTGTTAATAATTATCAATCATAAAAGTTTTGGGAATCTACATACAAGGGTACGTATCCAAGGAAACAGAATATTTTTCAGATTTTTATGCATATTTTTTCGGCTTATTTCCATAGCAACGCTCTATTTAAAGAATTAAATTTGAATTTTTTGAAATGTGAAAATTGGGTCGCATGAACATCTTTAAAAATTGATCATTAGTTGTATAGAAATATGCTTTTTAAAAGGATAGGATTAGATCTAAACATTAAGAGAGTAAATTTAAAATCCCTTCTTGGTATTAAAACCATGGCAACCATTGCCAACCTATAAGAAATATATTTTTTCCTTGGTATATGTTACAAGGATCTTTTGTCTATTATTTGCTTGCATTTCAACCTATATTTTTTTTTTATTCTTAAGTGTATGATTTTATAAAATTAAATGAGCAAAATTATTACTTTTGAATACTTTGTTTCCATAGTAACGTATGTAATAGTTGATTTACCAAACTTGTTTATCATGCATTTAAGACATCAGGCCTTCAACTTTCAGAAACAATCATTGCTACTTGTTTGCTATGATGTAAACGTTAACTGTGGGACTCTGAACATGTTGAAAAATGCCATTTTTCAAACTTAAGGACATGTTGCCATGGTAACCATGACATGTAGCAACCAATTTCTGCCTGATTTGAGTTAACAGTATCAAAGACTTTTATCATAGAGAGTTTGGAGAAATTCAGAGACTTTTTGTGAAATTATTTCAAAACTCATTACTTCAGTAAAACTTGTTACAAAAGTAATTATAATACCAAAAATAATTTTTTTTTTAAAGAATTTCTTTCAAAATGATACTCCAAAAGTTTTAATTAAATTTCGATAGAAATTGTGAAATAAGTAGACTACAGTAAGATACTCAACTATATTTATCAGTTTTTGGTTCCAAAAACAGTGTTGCCATGTTTAGTAATAATAAAAATTTTGAAATTTTTCAAAAGGCAACTCCTCCTTTAGTTTTGGTCCAGTTTCAATGAAATTTTTCACACAAAGAGGTTAAACCATGCGAGGATCATAATTCTATTGTTTCCATAGTTTCAAATTCATATGCTACTTTGTCTTTCTTTGCTGTTAAATAAAAACCTGTAGATCAAGCTACCCTCCCATCAGCGACTTCTGATTTTTTACATTAGCATTTTTTTCTTTTTGATTTTAAGTTTCTTTTTTTTTCATTATCATCTTACCAAATCAACCATTCCCTCAACCCATCCCTTAGGTATGTCTCCTTCAGCAGGGCCCTTGCTGATTGGTCAGTTTTCTGGTTAGGGGTAGCCCAAAATAATCTTTTTGCATATGATTGACTATTTCATGAAGATTTGAAAAAAGTGTTGTGAAGTTTTTATTATGGCCCATTTCAGTGACTTAAAAAGAGTGATTTCTAAAACAACCTTGGCATTTGAGTTCTTCCAACATTGTTGGGTGTTAGAATTTATAAGTGTTGTTTATAGGTAGAGGATGAGCAATAAAGTTTCAGAGGATGAAGAAACAAGCACATACATGTATAAATTGTTCAAAACCATTCTGTGGGTCCTTTAGGAGGCCTTCAACTATTGCTGAATAGATTCATTTATGCAAAAGTTTTGTTGGGCTGGAATCTTTCTAGTATTTATGTTATTCATTATTATATATGTGTGAATTCGTTTTGCTTTTAATAGTTGATCACAACCAATTTTGTTTATTCATTTGGCACTGGGTTGAAATGTTCTGTTGTGAGATGGGGAATATGCCATTTTATGACAATACAGAAAAATAACTAATTGCCTTATGAATAACTGTCCATGTCATTTACATATGTTTCTTAATAAAGAAAAATTTTCAAGAAAATATTTCATATTAGATTTGATGTGCTCAATTAATTTTTTTTTTTTTTTTTGGTATTTAATTTTTTTTAGAGAAACTATATGTGAAAAAAGATGTGTGTTTAAATAAAAGATATGAAACATGTCATAATGTGCTATAGATATTTATTACAAATTAGAAGTGAAATTTAGGAAAAGTCATTGAGGGTTTTCCTCGGTTGTTCACTGTATGTGTGCATCACAAGTTAGCCTTGTTTTAGGGATGAAGACAACGATTTGAAATCAAAACTTATGCAGAAATTGACCCGGGAATCTGATGACTTCTTGGGTCAGACCATAATTGAAGTGCGTACGTTAAGTGGAGAAATGGATGTATGGTATAACTTGGGTAAGTCCCCTGCGCCATGCCGTTGCCACGCACTACAACTTTTTTACTTGTATTTCAGTGTGGTTAGTTTATGGCATGGTTTTTAGGACAATCTCTTGACAATCTTGTTTTGTCTTTATTTATTTTTTCGGTTATACCTCCATGCTTTCATGTGTCACTGCCAATCACGCTTAATTTTTTTTTAGCTTCTCTTGCTTTGATGGTTGATTGACACTTTGTCAGCTATAGGCCAGTCAGGTGATTGCTTTAACACTCTCAGCTTATCAGCTACTAAAGAGCTTGCATTTTGTAAAATGATGATTGCTGTTGATCTTGTAGCATTTTCAGCTACTACCATTCACAATCACACAAAAATATATTTTTATATCCCTTTTTAAAAATCTATGCAACTCTGTGTTTCAAATACAAATTAAATATAAAATAAATTGTGAAACTCTTTTTTTCAACGTATTTTAACTTTCAAAAATTGATGGAGCAAACATATCTTTTTTACAAATGTGCAAGACTCTTACTTGGCAAGTCAGAAAGCAAAGCAGTTGACATGTGATGAAAGTATGGGAGATCTACTATAGGGCCAGTCTTGATCAGTGATTGGTTGACTTGTCTGTCTCCATGGCAACTTATGCAGATGGAGTCAAGAAAAGACAACCATGTTCCAGATCAGTATTTTTACTATATATTGACTTTTTTTTAGTTTTAGCTAACCTTCTAAATGTTGTGTTTTGTTGGAAACACTCTTACAGGGATGAAGATGATGATATAAAATCCAGACTGCGTCAAAAATTTACCCGAGAGTCGGATGATTTTCTGGGTCAGACTCTTATCGACGTCACCACTCTTAGCGGTGACATGGATGTGTGGTATAATCTAGGTCAGTTTATGGCTCCAAAATAAATCAGTATAAATCTTATAAAAACCAGCATCACTATTCACTATTGAATGCCTCCTGTCTGTATCAACGTATGTAAACCTTCCAAATTTCCCATTCTGTTTCTATATAAAAACCATTTCCCCCCTTATTTTCTCTTCTTTTTTTTTTTTTTTTGCTGGTCATTTGTGAATTAGCAATCAGTCTTGTAGAGAAAACATCACGTTTTAATAGTATTATTGTCACGGTATATATTTATTTAATCACAAAATTGTGATTTACAGAAACACAAATAAAATGCCTGTTAGTCTTATTTTCTTCTTTTAAAAAAAAAATAGAAGAGAAAATATTCAGTGAAGTGTAGTTGTCTCAACAGTATAGATCTTTAATTGAGAAACAGTAGTTTTTTTCACTGAGTATGACTTATGACTCTGTGCCAGCATATTGCACAAGAGAATGTTTTGCAGCTGCTAATTGTTGCATTAGTAGCCTCTTGCATGGAATCATTTAAAATTAACCGTATATGT